>NC_092230.1:33016354-33046354 GCF_036320965.1 Panulirus ornatus
CCTACATTGTAATTCAGGCACCAGGGGTCCATTATCATCCTTATCTCGCGTGTGAGTGTGGGTGTGGGTGGGCGGGAGGGTTAGATAAGTGAGTGTGTGCGTGCGTGCGTGCGTGCGTGCGTGCGTGTGTGTTAGTGACTGCCTCTCCCGAGTACATGTGTATGTATGTTTGTGTATGTCTGTGTAAGTACATGTGAGTGCTTGTATGTGCACGTCTTTGACTGTGTAAGTATAAGGTAAATACAGAAAAAGAGAGAGAGAGAGAGAGAGAGAGAGAGAGAGAGAGAGAGAGAGAGAGAGAGAGAGAGAGAGAGAGAGAGAGAGAGAGAGAGAGAGCGCAGCGAGGTCACTAAGGCAACGGCATAGGTTCTACCAACACAAACCTGTACTTTGTCTGATCCAGCGGCCACAGAGAAGGCAGTGGTGGCGCGTACGTACACAGTGTCTGTACGTTATGTATGACTGTAGACGGCGTGTGCAGTGTGTGTACAGCCTTGGCGGTGCTGGAGGAACTACTTGAAAGAACGGGATCCCTGGGTAACAATTTGTAAGCAAATGCAAATTCCGGTAACACACACACACACACACACACACACACACACACACACACACACACGGAGGAGGTACTGGTAGCAGGCGGTGTTGCTGCAGGTGGTGTATGACGCGTCAGTAAGGCCTCCAGAGGTCCCAGCCTGAGGCCAGAAACAGCCAGTACCAATCTCTGCAGGTTGGCATCAGCGTCGGGTTATCACTGCAAGTTAATGTTTTCATTTCCTGCCTTCCTCCCCTCTCATAACCTCTCTCGACATGTTCTATTTTCTATTTCTATTTCCGCTAAGTATGACACCCGGTGTAGCTTTCACGCTCAGCTGCCTGGCCCCTGTGGTGACGTGCGCTACGCTACTGTGCAACCTTCCCGTACACTTCGGGCGCAGCCTGCGACTGCACGTAACCCTCTTCTGTTGCACTGATCAAGAACATCGTCGCCACCTCTTTCCAGGCGCTCTTGAGGTCTTCTCAAAGCTGGATCCATCATATTTCTGATGTTGGCGGTGGAGGCGAGACTCCGATACTGATGTGAGAAAAGATAGTGGGGTGTGGAAGTCTCGATCCCCCTCGACATACACAGTCCTGGAAAGTTAGACACACGGTCCTGGAACCTTCCATACTGTTCTGGAACGCTACACACCGTTATAGAGCCCTACACTGTCTTGGTATCTAAACACCGTCCTGTAACCCTAAACACCATTCTGGAAACCCACACAAAATCCTGGAACCCCCTGCACAAACAGTCCTGAGTTCTGGAATATCACAAACAGCCCTGGAGCCCCACCTACAGACCTGGAACCCTAAACACAATACGGAAAACCCACACACAGGCCTGGAACCCTACACACGGTTCTGAAACGCTAGAAACAGTCATGAACCCCACATACAGTCATGAAATCCCACACGCGGTCCTGGAACCCCACACACATACCTACCACTCCACGAAAACAGTTCCAGACAACCACCGGGAACCATGTACCTTCAATCGACGTTCTCTGCATCGCGCCAGTCCCTGAAATCCTAAGTTAAATTCCTCCACACACCTGATGCAGCATCTTGACAAAGGATCCTGAGGGACCTGCGCTCCTGCACAGATGAGGAAGGTGCTCCCCTTGTCTCAGCTGGGAAGTCCTCAAACCCCGAACTTTACACTTATACAAACTTAACCTCCGAAGCTGAGGACAAGTTGGCTGCACGTTGGCAAACCTTTCAATAGTGGTGCCGCCACCAGGAAGCTTTAACACCTTGAGCACGTTGGTATACGACCCCTGATCACGTTGGTATACGACCCCTGATCACGTTGGTATACGACCCCTGATCACGTTGGTATACGACCCCTGATCACGTTGGTATACGACCCCTGATCACGTTGGTATACGACCCCTGATCACGCTGGTGTACGACCCCTGATCACGTTGGTATACGACACCTGATCACGTTGGTATACGACCCCTGATCACGTTGGTGTACGACCCGTGATCACGTTGGTATACGACCCCTGATCACGTTGGTATACGACCCCTGATCACGTTGGTATACGACCCCTGATCACGTTGGTGTACGACCCCTGATCACGTTGGTATACGACCCCTGATCACGTTGGTATACGACCCTTGAGCACGTTGGTATACGACCCGTGATCACGTTGGTATACGACACCCCTGATCACGTTGGTGTACGACCCATAATCACGTCAGTATACGACCCCTGATCACGTTGGTATACGACCCCTGATCACGTTGGTATACGACCCCTGGTCACGTTGGTATACGACCCCCCTGATCTTGTTGGTACGACCATTAAGCACAGAGGTACGAACTGTGGGCCATTACGGTGGCGTGACTTTCTCTTTGACCCTCCCTACGTTATCCGTCGTGCTTAAGCATTGTACCGTCGTGTTCGTACCGTTATGCTCAAGTGTTTGTACCGTAATGCTCAAGGATGACACCTCATTCACCTAGTCAAAGCTCGCACGTAAATGGAAGTAACTGTGAGCGACATAAAAGGAGAACCTCGGAGTATATGGCAGCACGTCGGCCAGGACGAACAACCCGCCCTCCTCCCACTCATCCCCTCGACTGAACAACGTGACAACCTTACCTTCAGGACAACAGCAGGACAACAGTTGTCTCTCCCAGAGAGATGGTGGAAGGAAAGGGTAATGACTCAGGACTTTCAAGACAAGGGAAGGGAGAAAATAAAATAGTAATGACGCACAATAGGAAGATAATGATACTCAGATGAACAGAACACAGCTTGTGCCAACATCACTCCACAAGGCGGGAGATGTTCCAGACTTAGTAAATGAGATCTTTCAGTGCGAGGGAATTGATTTGCTGGGAACGGCTGAAATCACAGAGGCTTTACCGTCTGGAGCGCAGACGGGAGAGGTATACCATCAACTACATTTGGAAAATCTTAAAAGTCCTGATCCCCAAACTACACTCGGAAATAATTCCCTACTGGCACGAGCGGCATTGAGGACTCTGTGAAATATGACCTCTGATATTAAAACGCGCTATACGCACAGAATAAGAAAGCACATTACACACAAAATCTGCAAAAGCCTTTGATAAATATGACCACGGACGGTGCCAGCGCAAAATATTGTTAAGATGGGAATGAAAAGTGGCCAAATATATCTAAAGCTTTTTTAATGACTGATCACAATACAGTGTTGTAAATTAAACTATTTCCTACTCCAAGGTTTTAAAAAGCTGACTTCCCCAAGGAAATGTTCTAGTACCTCTAGCGTTTCGTATTCTACATCCGGCATAAATGCAATTATAAGCCACAGTTTTCCCATATGACACAAGAACAAGAATGGAAACTTCGCCAGCAAGGGACACTATGAGGACACTAACAATACAAGCAGACATAAGTGATGTCCTTCGGTGAGTCACTGACAAATTCTAGCAATTCCGTTATAATATAAAACACTGGACAGTAAGAACACCATCATACCTGGAGAGAACAGTATGAAAGGCCTCGGAGTAATAATGTCTGATGGGCGAACGCAACAGAGCAGTATATGTCGCTTCCATAAAGATGGCAGGCTGGATTAGAAGGACCTTCAAGACAAGAGAGGGTTTAAAAATAGCCTTAACGTGCTTCAAGGCACTAAAGCTCACCTGAATAGAAGAGTGACGTATGTTATCACCGTCATCCAGGGCGGGCGATGGTACGGAGCTGGAGAACGTGCCAGGATCCTCCACAACCAGCATTAATTAACTCTTGTCAGGGATCTGGACTACTGGGAACGACTGAAAACATTGAGACCGTGCTCTCTGGTGCTGAGACTGGAGAGGTGTGTCGTTCTTTACATGGGATATCCTGGAAGGCAAGACTCCCAGCTTACACTCAGGCATAGCTCCCTACTGCCACGACAAGGCGTAGGAGACTGTCAAACACTACAAGTGACATAAAAAGACGCAATGATCTCAGTACGGGATAACACACAGAACATCCTGGACCCAGAACTGGTTAATATGCTGCTTGTGGCCATTAAAACCCCGGTACACTGCATAGAGAAGAACTTTTACGAGCTATTAGGATAAGTACCAGCCCAGCCAGAATGTGATGGCGACGTAGGCATGTGAGCCGCGTCCTCCAACAGCCTGGCTGAACAGAGAAGCAACAAAGCTGCCTGGCCTCCTGCCAAGCCGTGGGGGTGGACGACCTCCGAGAGCATCGTAAGGTATACGTGAAGTACAGTCGTTTTAGCCCCAACCATAGGGTTAGGGGTGCAATACGCACCGTGCTGGGGCCAGCCCCCAGCCCCCAGATGTAATACGCACGATGCTGAGGCCAGCCCCCAGCCCCCAGATGTAATACGCACGATGCTGAGGCCAGCCCCCAGCCCCTAGATGTAATATGTACGGTGCTAGGGCTAGCCCCCAGCCCCTGAATGTAATACGGGTGGTGCTAGGGCTTATTTCGTTGGTCTTCGCCTGAATGACTTTATTTGAGGCCGGGAAATAAGGGAATGTAATTGGTTACTGGCAAACGACCCCATAAAGCCATCAGGAGCAGGGCAGGAGCGAGGGAGAATGTCGGCTGTGGAAAAGTCACATGCGATGCTAAATATACGAAATGTACACAAGACTAACTCTGTGTGTGTGTGTGTGTGTGTGTGTGTATTTTACGTATACTTTATAATGGTTTCGGAGACTCTTCTAAATATAATCCCTCACTAGAGAGTCGGAGTGGGAAAGAATATGGTGACTGAATCTGCAGAGGAACAGATCCTTTAACTGGTGAGGCTCATCTCCAACCCCAAGACACGGTCTAGGATCAAGCTGCACTGCTGCTCCTACTGGCGAGTCAGGATCCGCCTCAGACCCAAGACTTTACTGACGTATCCTCGACAACCTGGCTGGTCAGGCAGGTACACCGTGCAGGTGATTTTCCACTGAGGCAACTGAATTCTTCCATCAAGTATATTTCGTAATGATTTTTCATACTGGCGGACAAAGAGCTTAACAGTTACAGGCCTTGGAGGTGTGCACTGCCTTTCTTCATTGTATTTATGGCTCCTCACGATTCCTGCGACAACATTTTAAGTCGTCTACACAGATGTAAAAAGTCCTGGAAGACACAGGCCCCAAGATGCACCTGAACACAGCTTCCCGTTGGCACGACAACCAAGGAACATTTTGAGATATCACCAGAGAAATCGAAAGACGCAGTGAGAGAAAATATTGAGAATATCAAAGACCAAAAAATGCTCCATACGTCACCTCCAGCCATTACAACACTGTGGACTGTCTAGAGAAATGTATAAAGGGCCTTGGGCAAGTCTTTTCCGACAGGATGTGGTGGTTCACGCAGCCCTACGGGTAGCGGCCTTCAACAGCCTGACTGAACGGAGGAGGGTAACACGACAGCTTATTCTCAGACCCAGCTGTAGAGGGCTACGAGACCCGCCAAACCATCGCCAGGCATACCTAAGGCGCTTCATACTCCGCCCGTCACACTGCCTGGTGGAGAGTGAGGGAGGTGGTCGTCTCGGTGTGGAGGATCTGGACATTCCAGCGTGGTTACCTGTGCCCCGCGGCCTCCAGCCGGGGTCTGACTTGCCTCAGCAGGGTGTCGAAAGGCTACACTCCCTCCTCGCCTTGCTTGATCTGACAGGTTTGCCATCACACAGGTAGATATCTTCCCTGTGCACAAAAATCTTGTACACAATTTGTAGTTTAGGTAATTTAGTTCGTCTTTATATTGGTCATTTCTCTCAGTTTCTTCTGTCTCCCTCTTCGTACATCTCTACTACAATGTTCTTATCCTATTGTCCACGTTTCAGATTTTTTCGTATCTCTATTTTGCTTGTTTATCACTTCCTCTCTGGCGTGGCCATGTGGCCATGCGCGTCACTTTGTTTCTCTTCAACCACCTGTTACTGACGTCGTCCGCCTTATCATTTCCCACTACCCTCTGGCGTTACGCCTTATCAGTAATACAAGGTAACAGAAGGCCTGATGGTCACGCCTTCTCGGTAATACCAGGTAACAACAGGCTTGATAATCTACGACGGAGTAATCAAGTAAAGGACAGTCATATCATCGAAAATTCCTAAGCTACATATGTACACAATCTTAGCTGTACTGCCTTGGCTTATCTCAGCTGGCAACGTTATCTCCAGCTGTCATGTGAGGGATGAGGAGGGAGAGAGGGAGGGTCTGGTGTGTGTGTGTTGCATTCTGCGCTGCCACCAGCCAACAATAACGTGTTGTCTGGCGTATCTTACAAACAACAAACCTTCCTTGGCTACAGGAGTGACTGTTCCCCCTGTGTGTTGGGCTGCTAGACTCACACACGTAACACTTGTACAAACTCCGAGACACCTGCTCTCTCTCTCTCTCTCTCTCTCTCTCTCTCTCTCTCTCTCTCTCTCTCTCTCTCTCTCTCTCTCTCTCAGCATCACTGGGGGAATTCAGCTGTCTGAGTCACGAAACCAACCGCTAAGGCTGGAGGAGATGAAGGTGGTGTGAAAAAAGAGCAAAGAAAAAAAAATAGAAGTAGTTTAGAAAACGTGACAACGTACGTAAGCTGTTGATCCCGAAGCTCCTCCCCTTCTGGGACTCAGCGTCCAATTGGAACATTTTAAAAGCAGTTGTTAATCTTTGTCCTGCACGGATATAGGCATTAAGGGGTCAATAACAATGACCTACGTAACAATCTCTTTGAGAATCCCCCGCCTGTTCCCAGAGGCAAAATGTTCAGCTTGATTCACAGAATCATCTTACGTCAAACAGTTAATAGAAGGGTTAGGTAAAGTACCCTTAACCCCCTTGATCACAACGGTACGCCCCTGAAGCATACAGGACGACCCTTAAGGACGAAGGTATGACCTTTAAGGACTAGGGTATGACCCTTAAGGGCGAAGGTATGACCTTTAAGGACTAGGGTACGACCCTTAAGGGCGAAGGTAAGACCTTTAAGACCGACGTTACGACCCTTAAGGACGAGGGTACGACCCTTAAGGACGACGTTACGACACTTAAGGACGAGGGTACGACACTTAAGGACGAGGGTACGACACTTAAGGACGAGGGTACGACACTTAAGACCGACATTACGACCCTTAAGGACGACGTTACGACCCTTAAGGACGAGGGTACGACCCTTAAGGACGATGCTACGACCCTTAAGGACGAGGGTACGACCCTCAACCACGTCCCTCGAGTATAACGGCGTGGCCCTCGTGTTGCACGCACTGTGTCGACAGTGCACGCCTGAGTGCGCGTTGCCCGGCCTACAGCGGGCGGCCTCGTCGTACATTAAGTGATGAAATTCGATCGGTAGGATGAGATGCGCGTGCCTGCCCTCCTCATGCACCCTTGTTGTGACTCATACCAGCTGGTGTGGGCCGGTTAGGTCAGCACCAGGCCAACCCAGGGCAGCTGGTGTGCGTGGTGAGGTCAGCACCAGACCAACCCAGGGCAGCTGGTGTGCGTGGTGAGGTCAACACTAGGCACCACTCAGGGCAGCTGGCGTAGGTGGTGAGGTCAACACACACACACAGGTACCCTGTTTTAGCTACTGTCTATCCACGGACGGGATTCTGAAATATGTCTCTCTCTCTCTCTCTCTCTCTCTCTCTCTCTCTCTCTCTCTCTCTCTCTCTCTCTCTCTCTCTCTCTCCCCCCTTGTGGTGTGTGGTGGTTGTGGTGGCGGATATGGTTGTGGTGGGTGGTCGTGGTGACGGATTTGGTTGTGGTGTGTGGTGGCGGATGTGACGTGTGATGGCGGATGCAGTTGTGGTGTGTGGTGGGGAACGTAGGTGTGGTGTGTGGTTGGGGATGTCGTGTGTGGTGGGGGATGTGGTGTGTGGTGGGGGATGTGGTGGGGGATGTGGTGTGTGGTGGAGGATGTGGTGTGTGGTGGGGGATGTGGTGTGTGGTGGGGATGTGGTGTGTGGTGGGGGATGTGGTGTGTGGTGGGGGATGTGGTGTGTGGTGGCGGATGTGGTGTGTGGTGGCGGATGTGGTGTGTGGTGTGTGGTGGTGGTGGCGGATGTAGGCAGTACCGGTCACTCCTGGGCAGCTGACACTCTCCCTGTCTTGTGACATTTTCTCCTCCAGTCTTACTTTTGTCGTCTGCTGGTCTCGTGTGTGTGTGTGTGTGTGTGTGTGTGTGTGTGTGTGTGTGTGTGTGTGTGTGTGTGTGTGTGTCCAGCCATGATGCACTACCTTCCTGGCAGTCGTCGAGCTGTGAGGTGGTGCGCTGGTCATGGTGGGGTCGAGCTGAAATTCGAAGTGCGGTGGGGCATCGCGGGGATAGATGGGTGAGGGGCTGGAGGGAGAAGTGGTCTGCGGGGCGGGGCGGGGCTGAGCTGGAGAGGGCGGGGGTCCAGCGAGGGTATGAGAGGGTGGTGTGGTAGGGAGGCGAATTGTGGGGCTCAGGGTGGGTGTGTGTGGGGGGAAAACAGCTCTGCCACGAGCGAACCCGGCCGTACCCGCAGCTCCCTGGCACACACACACACACACACACACACACACACACACACACACACACACACACACACATGCGCGCGCGCAGAGGGCGGGATGCGTCACCACAAGGGTCGTGTGTGTGTGAGTGTTCAACTCACTGTACGGATCCTCCTGGATAAATGGCCTGGAATTCCTCAGTAGAGCACTGGAGGGATTCCTCCTCCACGTTGTCCCCCAGCACCCGGGTCGCGCCACCGAGTTGATGACATTTGCAGCATCGAACAGCCTGACTCACCACCATGTCCCCCCACCCGGGGCACGGCTGATCGGCCAGAACGAGCTGCGGGGGTAGAGGGGAACCCCTGTAACCAGTGTAGAGGGTAAGTAAGACGGCAGCTGGTAGGACGCCAACCATCTGTGGTGGACGGCAGCTGGTAAGACGCCAACCATCTGCAGTGGACGGCAGCTGGTAAGACGCCAACCATCTGTAGTGGACGGCAGCTGGTAGGACGCCAACCATCTGTGGTGGACGGCAGCTGGTAGGACGCCAACCATCTGCAGCTGCCGGCAGCTGGTAGGACGCCAACCATCTGCAGTTGCCGGCAGCTGGTAGGACGTAATCTTAAGGGTCAGCCAGGTACTTTATGGGCATGACGTCATGACCGTAACACAACCCGTCACACCTGCCGCTGTTGCGTCACGCGGGTAAGCAACGCGTCACTCCCGCCCTGGTGTTCAAGAGGTCGTATCGTCGTGTTCAAGGTTCATACCGCCATGCAGGAATATCTTACCATCGTCCTCAAGGATCGTAAGGATCGTGCTCAAGGATCGTAACCCTCGTGCTCAAGGATCGTAAGGATCGTGCTCAAGGATCGTAAGGATCGTGCTCAAGGATCGTAAGGATCGTGCTCAAGGATCGTGCGGATCGTGCTCAAGGATCGTAAGGATCGTGCTCAAGGATCGTAACCCTCGTGCTGAAGGATCGTAATAATCCATCTCAAAGATCGCACCATCGACCTCCAGGATCGTACCTTCCTTCTGCAGCAACGCATCGTACCAAGGAAATATTAAAGCGTTCGATCACGCTATTAGTGGAAGAGGGATGTGACCTTTAAACGCCTTAACGAAACATACTGAAACAGACAGAGTAGTAGTAGTAGTAGTAGTAGTAGTAGTAGTAGTAGTAGTAGTAGTAGTAGTAGTAGTAGTAGTAGCAGTAGTAGCAGCAGCAGCAGTAGTAGTAGTAGTAGTAGTAGTAGTAGTAGTAGTAGTAGCAGTAGCAGTAGCAGTAGTAGTAGTAGTAGTAGTAGCAGAAGCAGGAGCAGTATTCAGATGAAGACGCTGCACCCAGCACGTGGCTCTGCTACCAGACGGCAGCATAAGAAACAGTTAGGTGTGTGGAGGCGAGCGGGGCTGTAGATGAGGGAACAACAGGCCCTCCTGAAAATGTTACGACCCAAGGACGACTCGCGGGTGTAGAATACGACCACTTACTCATACGACCGAGGGTAATAACGCTACACTCTGATGGAGAGGAAGGCTGGCGTGGAAGGAGTACATGGGAGTACATTGGAAAACAAGATAATTCAAGACCTGACGGTTGATAACCAGGTTATCTGCTGCAGTACAGGACATGGGACAGATATATGTAACTGACGACCTGATGGTTTCTGAGAAGAAGGTCTTCTACATCAGGACAATGCATGGGAGTACGTTGGAAATTAAGATAACTAAAGACCTTATGGTCTACAACGAAGTTATCAATTATAGGACTATATATGGGAAAGCAAGATACCCCTAGACCTGGTGGTGTATAATGAAGTTATCTGCTGCAGGACAGTGCATGGTAAAGCAAGATAGCCCAAGACCTGGTGGTGTATAATGAAGTTATCTGCTGCAGGACAGTGCATGGTAAAGCAAGATAACCCAAGACCTGGTGGTGTATAATGAAGTTATCTGCTGCAGGACAGTGCGTGGTAAAGCAAGATAACTCAAGATCTGGTGGTCTATGAGAGGGTTATCTGTCGAAGGGCAGTACATGAGAGTACATGGAAAAGCAAGAAAATGACATGATCTCATGGTCTACAAAGGTGTATTCTGCTGGAGGGCAGAAATAGTACCATAAAACACTAAACCTGTTCAGATGAAGACGTGATAATAAAGGAGGAGGAGGAGGAAAAAGAATAAGGAAAGTCTCTCTCTCTCTCTCTCTCTCTCTCTCTCTCTCTCTCTCTCTCTCTCTCTCTCTCTCTCTCTCTCTCTCCCACACACACATATTCCTCCCCATTTTCTCTCCTACATTCCTCCCAGTCACCCCCCCACCCAACCCATGACGGGTGAAGGAGTAACCCCCCCTTCCCCCCACCACCACCGTGGGTCACGATGACACTAATTACTTCCATTCTAATTAATCCTTAATTAGGACGACCTGATGAACTTGATCTCATAAGGCAATTATACACGACTTTTCGATAACTTCGTGGAGGCATAATTATAAAAGCAATTATACTCGTCGGAAAGCCTCAGGATTTCCTATAACCATAGGATTACATGAGATTTCATGTCCTAGATCACTCCCGTGGTTACAAGGGTACAGGAAGTTTCATACCCCAGGACCTCCTCGTACCCACAGGATTACAGGGAATTTCATACCCTGAGAACCCCCCCCCCAGAACGTAAGACAACTGGACATTTCATACTTCACCAACAAGAGCACTGGGTATTCCACTAACTAGAAACCTCCATTACCTGTTATTATCACTGACTAGAAATCTCTACACTAATGTAATCACTGACTAGAAACCTCTATACCTATATAATCACTTATTAGAAACCTCCACACCTAAAGGACACTGACTAGAAACCTCCGTACCTAAAGGATTACCGACTAGAAACCTCCATACCTATATTAATGATAACAAGAAACCTCCATACCTAGATTAATGATAACAAGAAACCTCCATATTTAGATTACTCGCTAAAAACCTCCATACCTAGAGGATTATGGACTAGAAACCATCATACCTAGAAGATTACTCATTAGAAACCTCCATACCTAAAGGATTACTGGCTAGAAACCTCGATACCTAAAGGATTACTAAAAAAAAATTTCATATCCTAGAAAACGAGGATCACTGGCGATTTCCTATTTCTAGTACGTCCATAAATATGGGATTACTGGAGGCCTCACGCCCGAGGAACATCCGTAATGGGATTACTGGGGATTTTACATACACTAGAAGCCTCGAGATCAAGAGGATTACCAGAAACATTACAACCTAAAACCTATTATAACACCTATATGAGGCTTATAGGAGACTTCCACTGTGTGGGGCTATAATGCCCTGTTGGCTATAGGCGCTGACAAAGCAAGGACATTATATGACCTGTTTCTTAAGCCTATTAACATGACATTGTTCCGTAAGCCTATCAAACGATCGTAATATATGGGTCAGTATGTTCTCTGTTGTACGTGGAGGTGAACTCATGCCTAACCTGTCGACAGATCACCTCCTTAGGAAAATTATCAAGGACACAGCCTTTAACTACACACACACACACACACACACACACACACACACACACACACACACACGTGTTTGTGTGTGTGTGTGTGTGTGTGTGTGTGTGTGTGTGTGTGTGTGTGTGTGTGAATAAACACTTCACCTCTACGCTCCCGAGAATCGAACTTACACTGGGAAATAACATCCTACTGGCACGACAGGCATGGAAGACTTTGTAAAATACTTCCTCTGAAATACAAAGGTTCGATATGGACAAAAAGAGAGAACACCTTAAACATCCGAGGCACCAAGACTCTTCACCACCTTGCCAGCTGTCACCAGAAACACCATGGGATGCACGGTAGAGAAGGTTGATCAAGACTGCACTGGACAAGTACCTACAAAGTGTACCAGACCAACCAGGCTGTGGGGGCTGTATGGGTCTGAGGGCTACGGCTTCCAACATCTTGGTCGACCAACGACCCGATCCAGGAGCCTGGGCCCAACCTGGGCTGTGGGGTGTAGAAAACCCCCAGAAGACTACGTACATCAGGTTTAAAAGCCGAAGAGCAATGGCAAAACCCTACATAAAAACCTGAGAAGGCTAGAGAACATGTGGTGAAAACCTCCTCGGAAGCTAGAGAACATGTAGTAACCCACATGAAAGCCAGAGAACATGTGAAAACCTCCTCGGAGGCTAGAGAACATGTAGTAACTTGCATGAAAGCCAGAGAACATGACGCTGAAACACTTGACCAACGAAACTCTGAAAGCCAAGACGTGAGGCGGTCAAGGAGAACATGAACCCTCAGAGTGTGCTGAAAATATTATAGATTTCTAGATCAGAGTGCGGCACAATACACGAGGCGCTCTAGATGTATATAAGAAAAAGAAAAACAAGAAGTGTACTGAAAGGCCTGGAGGTGAGAGGAACGACAATGGGATCCACAAATGGGCAGGTGAAACAGGAACACAAGATTGGAATGGTCGACATAGTATCGAGGGGCCTTAGATCGTAAGCACAGAAATGTAACTCCGTAAAGAAATTGCAATACACAGATGTTACTGTACGCCAAGTGCTCGTTTTCTTTCGAGATTACTTTATCAAAATCCTAAAAAGTGTGACGCTGGCTCAGCAGGACACACACACACACACACACACACACACACACACACACACACACACACACACACACACACGGACGAGACACCGAACTGGTGAGGGTGGAACCCCTTCCCCCCTTCTCTCTCTCTCTCTCTCTCTCTCTCTCTCTCTCTCTCTCTCTCTCTCTCTCTCTCTCTCTCTCTCTCTCTCTCTCTCAGTGCAGTGAGAGCCCCTCCCGTCCCCCAGGCGTGAGGCCTGCCCCAGACAACGCCACACACAGGTGGTCGACACACCAACCTCAACCCTCTGATGGCGTTTCTTTCTTTCTTTCCCTCATCTCGCCACAGGTCAGTCCCAGTGCCTCCGTAACCCGGTCATGTGTCATCCTCCAGGACACACACAACACTGGTGTGACCTCACTCTGAAGAATCACTCCTTCCACCTCCGACTCTACGTTTTCATTCGCTTAGCTAGGCTAGGTAAGGATAGGATAGGGTAGGATAGGTTAGGTTAGTTTAGGATAAGATAAGTTAGGCGAGTTTAGGTAGAGTCCGAGAACAATAACCTAACCTAACCTAACCTAACCTAACCTAACCTAACCCCGGGTCATCATCGCTCGCAGTACACCTGGAGCGACCTGGGACCAGGCCGTATGTAAGACTATTGACACTTGTGTCCTCTTTCCTCCACACAAACAAAAAAGGTCGCCTTCCCCAGGTCACGCTGGCATACAAAGCTGGAAAGACCAAGGGCTTATTCCTTCGCTCCCAGGTCACACGGTCATAAACCTGGTGTGACCTGGGCTCATAAGGCCCTCCCTCTCCCAGGTCGCGGTGGCCGGCGGGCGGGAAGGAGCAAGCCTTACACCTTAATTACTCTGTTGATCCACAGGGGGCGGTCTAACTACACGTGGACACGCTACCTGGAGGGCGGCTCCGCCCCGCCCGCCCGCTGGGCACACCCAAGCCCCACCGTGACCCACCCTGTCCCTAACCAGCCCCCCACACCCACCGCACACCCTAGCCCTACCGTGACCCACCATGACACCCAAACTAGGCCATCGTAGGTTGGGGGTCACCGATTCAGCCCATCCTGGATTACCCTGAGTCATACTGGATCATCTAGCCCACCCTAGCTGACCCTAACCCACCACACATCCCACCCGATCATGGCCCACTTCGATTCCTCCTAACTTACCCAGGATGACCCTGGTTGACCCTAGCTGAACCTGACTCCATTATGGTTTACACTGTACAGTCCCCACTCACTTCCCAACTCACCTTTAAATTTTCGATCCCACAACCCCAACCCACCCACAACCCCCAACCCCCACAACCCCCAACCCAACTACACAACCTCACAACCCACCCCTCAACCTTTCCTATGCCCACGACAACCCCCCAACCATACCCCGTAGCCCACCAACACCATCCTAGTGTTGCCGAACCAACACCCACCTCCATTTCTCTTCATATCTACCTCATAACCGCTGTTTTGTGTTGCTCCGGCAAACAGCGTTGCCTCGCCGGTGCAACACTCCCACGGGGGTGTGGTCCGGCCAGGCGCCTGGGGTCGGTGGCTGGCCAGAAACGCGACTGAGGAGGAATGAGAAGGCAGGAAGTACAGACTGATAAGCTGTGGGTTCCATGTAAAGGGAGGGACCATTATTGCTATATTATATCATATGTTGATTATACCCCAAGGTAATTATTACCATGTTGTGAGATAAATGTGACGTCTGAGATAGCCTCTCTCTCTCTCTCTCTCTCTCTCTCTCTCTCTCTCTCTCTCTCTCTCTCTCTCTCTCTCTCTCTCTCTCGTGGGTGGTAGCTGGTAGGGAGCCACCAACCAGGAAGGTATATCACTGGTACTACCCTCCTGCCTGGGTACCGGGAGGGTTATTGACGGATGCGCACTTCAGTGGCTGTCAAGTTTCACTCCTCTGGGCCAACTGACTGTAATTTTTCTTTCTGCCTCAACCACATATAAGCTGCTGGCATTCAGACCACAGACATACAGTCTCTTCATCTCTTATATACCACTTGACAGCATGGAACTCACATGACTCGTTCTTCGTAAGTGTAGTTCTTCCTGCGGTTCGAATCCTAGTGGCGGCAGTCGATCCGCAGTCGACCTAGCTGTTCATCCTCCCCTACAGGCTGGTCCATAAATTGGGTGCCCCGTTCAGGCTAGGGTAATATGTATATCTGGTGTTAACGAGTTGGCCTTAATTAGGGCATTCAGCTGTCCGCGCTGTTAGAAAAATAACAAACACTCACTGTAACGGGAAGAAACGATCTAGCTAACGGGAAAAAAAACAGTCACAATAACCTAAAGAAACAGTAACGGGAAGAAGTAACAGTAACTGTTAAGGACAGTAACAGTAACAGGAAGATACAGTAACAGTAGCAGGAAGAAACAGTAACTAACGGAAAGACTACGTAACAGTAACGGGAAGTAACAGTAACTACTGAAAATAGTAACAGCAACAGGAAGATACAGTAACAGTAGTAGGAAGAAACAATATAACTAACGGAAAGACGGCACAACAGTAACGGGTAGAAACAGTAACTGTAACAGAAAGTAAACAGTAACTTTATGAGGAAGATGAGTGACTCACACTAACCCAGTGTGACTCACATCACTGGCCCACCACACTCGGGCATCAGGACCGTAAAAACAGTGAGTTAGATACGGACAAACACGCCTTTACGGACACGAGAATATAATCCTTGTCTTATCGACTTGATCTAGCCATTCAATGACTCATGCCCTCGATACTGTGGCTGTCTTATCGCTTAGAATATTGGATGTTACACAAACACACACACACACACACAATTACGGTGCTACCGGACTCCTACCCGTAAATGGTTACACCCCGAGTGAGAAGTCAACTTCGGTAAGGGTGGGTCTTCGTCAACGAACACAAAAGGATTGCAGGCTCGTTGTGGATCTTCTCAATCCAGGAGGAGGCCACCATTTCCCTGCTACTGAGAGGAGTGCAGCCTTGAAGCTGCGGGAGGCCAATGAAAGAGGCCGTGGAATTTAATAATACTAATACTAATAATAATAATAATAGTAATAGTAATAATAATGATAATGATAATGATAACACTAATAATAATAATAATAATAATAATAATAATAATAATAATAATAATAATAACAATAATAATAATAATGATAAATGAAAATAATAATAATAATAATAATAATAAACCAAATTTTCTACCCATCTTAGCAAGATAGCGTCAGGACCATACGAACAATGGCTTCATTTACATAATCCATCTCAAGATGTCATAGACAGAGCGGATGGTCCACAGCTAAGCTCTGCAGACTACCCCATGGTTTATATCTTGACCGCTTCCAATGTCCTGGTTCAGCTCAGTAACGGCATGTCGCCTACCACCCCTCCCCTCCCCCCATATACCACATGACCTAATTCGTTCTTTCACACACTCGCTCTCACCCTCCTGTATGTTTAATGTCCAGGACGCCAGAGCCGCCTTCATTCCATTCTTTTATCGCCTCCTCGGTCTCCCTGAGACGCATCTGTTCTCTCTGTCAGTCTTTCTTAGTCCATCTCCATATGGCGGGGCCATTTTCTATGCCATATCACCTCTCTCTCTCTCTCTCTCTCTCTCTCTCTCTCTCTCTCTCTCTCTCTCTCTCTCTCTCTCTCTCTCTCTCATTTCATGCAAGATTAACCCGCTTGATATTTCATGTCTTCTCGGGCACTCCACTCCCAACACATCCATGGCCCCAAGACTCACCTCCACATAACACTGACTGGTGGGTATACTACTCCAAGAATCTACTATTTTTGCCCTAACGGACAATGACCTCTCCTTCCACATGCTCTTTAATGCACCCACGATCTCGGCTACTGATACTTCTACCTGTTGCCATGTCAACTCCCAGGTTACCATCACACCTCAGGTATCCCCAGTTTCAGTTTACACTCAGACCATTCCGTCTCACTCCCTACCGTACCTTATTGCCTTATTTTCTCTCACCATTCCTCTCAGCTTTCTCCTTTACACACTCTCCTCCCAAATTCTGTAACCAGCTCTTGGAGCTTCTCTTTGGTACCTGCTACCAGAGCTCTCTCACCCGCAACCAGCAACTGATTCACCTCCCACGGCATACTGTAGACTCGCCCCTTACTCTGAAACCCTCACATTTACCTCCTTTACCACCAGGTCCATGAACAGATTAAACAGCCAAAGGGATATCATACGTCTTTGACGCAGATCCTCCTTCGCTGAGAACCACTCACTCTCCTCCCTTCCTACTCGCTCAAATACCTTATCCTACAGGTAAAAACTTCACATAGCATTTTCTAACTTAATTTACGCCCATATATACGTAGCCCCTTCCATATCTTTTATCATATGCTTTCTCTAGATCCATAAAAGCAACATAAAATTCACTGTCTTTCTCCAGGTATTTCTCATACAAATTCCTCAAAGCAAGCATCTGGCCCACAAATCCTCTGCCTCTCCTGAAGCCACAGTGCCTTACCCCACCCACTTAGATGTTCTATACAAGCCTCCATCCCCTGAATCACTACACTTCACACACCTTACTAGTTACACTCGACTGACTTATACTCTGTAATCCATACCTTCATTTCTGTTCCCCTTGCCCGTAATGCAAGGCATTCCGCCAGTTCCCTAGCTCCTCACCTTGAGCTGCCCAAACGTCGAACATCTTGATAAACCAGACGAAAACACTATCCCTTCCTCTCCTCCCTTCCTTGAGAAACCCAACTCCTGCCGTCTTACCACCCTTCATCTTACACAAGGTTCCCTTCCTCCTCTCTTTTAAAGACACTGTTTGCCAAAAGAGCAAAAGGGAAGGTGTCTCTGAAGACATAAAGATATGACAGGCAAAGACCTGTCATATCCTGTACAATAATCCCTTGCCAAGACACACACCGTGCAAGCCATCCCAACCAAAACAAGTAAGTCTGTCATCAAACACATTCGGCAGTTCTTCAGGATGCTCCTTCCATCACCTCTTTACATTTTCTTTGCCTGCTTTCCTCAATGTTGCTCTCATGTGATCTCGTGTTCTTCTCACTCTACCATCCATCCATCTTCCAAAACATTATTCTTTTTTCTCTTATTTCCTTTGAAGTTCATTGATAGTCGTCCACCTCGTCTTTATTTGCCCTTTTTTCAACTCTTGTAATTTTTCTCTTGATCTGCACTTTTCTCTCGTACTCCTCCTAATCACACTCCTTCCCGAGATACCATCCATAAAATTTCCTTCTTTTTTTTTCTCTCTCACGAGCGATTTAACTTCCTCGGTCCAACATCAACTCTCCTTTCTCTTACATCCACAAGTACAACTGTATACTAAGAACCTTCCTCTCATTCTGTTTCTGGTACCTCATGCTACTCTCTGATCAGTCCATCTCGGCATTTTTGCACACATTCTTCCTACGCTTACTTTCTTTTACTTGTTATTTCACATCTACATCATTTCCCCTTTTCCTACACCGATTACACACTTTCACACTCACTTCCACCAAGAGAGTTCAGATATTCCATTTGCCGCCTCTCACAGCATGTTTACATCCAACAACCTCTCCTTCGACACGCCTCTCAATTAGCACATGATCCAATAATACCCGCTGACCCCTAACCTCATTCACCCATGCGCTCGGGGATACAGCACTTTTCTAAGCCACGATCACAATTCCTCTCTCTCAGCACACGAGTCGACAAGCTTTTCCCCATTTCCATTCACACCGGAGACCACATGTCTCCTAATAATACCCTTAACTGCCACATTACGTAGTCCTTGCATTCAGACCAACAACCAGCGCTAAGATTTGATCATTTTGCATCAAAACTGCTGAAGAGCTCAACCTTAGATCCTTCCAAAGACGCACTTCTTCATTCTCACTCCTCTCAACACCAACGACATAAATATCAACACTCACCTGTCTCTCGCAGTCTACTCTCATGAATCTGCTCTCATTCTTTCACAAACTCGCGGACTTTAGCCCCGGGACATTCCCGAAACACTCATTCCACTTCCTTTTCAACTATTTTTTTTTTTCCATTCAGAGCCAGAATATACAAGTTTCACCCAACGTAACAACTGTCTGCCCCATTTTTTTTTTTTTCTATCCTAGTTACAACCCTGTGGGCTCAGACAACTCACCATGAGCCTTTGGAAACAAATCCTCGCTTAGTTCCTTCTCCTGTTCCTGTCTTTAGAAGGTGATTATACAAGAGGGGAGGGTTTCCAGGCCCTACTTCCTGCCCTGTTAGTCGCCTCATACGACACGCAGGTGGCACTGGGAAGTATTCTTAATATCTTATCCCAAGGGATATACATATTATATGAGAGAGAGAGAGAGAGAGAGAGAGAGAGAGAGAGAGAGAGAGAGAGAGAGAGAGAGAGAGAGAGAGAGAGAGAGAGAGATTTTCAAGAATGTTTGAGAAAGTAGAAAGTTAGCTTTTCAGAAGGGACTGGTCGTAAGAAACGACACGGTAAGGGAGGTAAGTCCCACAGCTTAGCAGGATGTAGGACAGAGCCGTCACAACGACCCATCCCTGAGCTGCCAACAGCCACACAGTTATCACTACAATATAAACTGCTTGCTTGCTGAGGACTACGTGGCCTTGGTGACGGGCGAAGGCACGCATGGAGTCCAGTCCCCTCAGGAAGCAAATATCGACATGATATCTGTATAAGAAAGACAGAAAACCAACAGTAGAGCACGAGAGGAAAGTGGATCGTTTTGAGGCCAAACTGAAGGAAATGATAATACGGTCTGCTTTAGATTTCGTCAAGTACGTAGAGCTAGAACCTTCACAGAGAGAAGTACGTAAACCAAGGAAGATTCAGCCTCATATTATTGGATCAAACTGCTCGGATGGGAAAGTTTGGCATCAGAACAAGACTCCCGAGTTATCTGTGTGGCAGACTAAATTATGTGTGTATTAGTGGGTTACAAAATGGAGCAGATGTTACGATCTCACCACCATACCGAGTGCGAATCAAAGTCATCAGGCCAAATGGCAATTCTCTGAGTAGTTCCGGCAAAAGCAATGAGAAGAAAATGAGTTTAAAAAAGAGCTAAACTTGACCCGGTTCCGTCTGGTCCTCTAGGGAGGAATGTCTAGTCGAAATACGAATTCATGAAAGAAATTGAGACACGAGATGGAAAACGAGCAAGAGAACTTAGACTATATATATATCTGAAAGAAAACGGCGAATGCCGAGTTGAGCTCTTAGCCCTATGGAAGAATTGGTTTATTTGATGACGAAAGAAAGTTAATTGTTACTGACGAAATCGAGAAGGAGACAGGACAAGACCCTGGTGAACCCCATTGTCAGTTCGTCAACAAGAACGGAAATCGACCAACCAGAGACACGTTCAGAGGTAAGAAAGTAGAGTGAGGAGGAAAGGCGACTGGGGAAGCTGGCTGATCAGGTACCTATGCCAGATCTTAGCAAACAGTTTCGAGGCATCAAAATGCTATAACATAAGATTCGCCGAAGTCGCTTACAGTGGATGAGACGACGTCATGAACGCAGGATATGATGTCACCGGCGGATCTCCCCCATTTACGAAAGCATTACCGATGATCAATGAGGAATCAGAGACTCGAAGATGCTTGAGGAAACGGGAGCTGACGAACACTCTCAAAATGATGACTTTGGAGAACATGGAGGTCACTGAAAACGGGGACTATAGCTGAGAGGATGAGCACCGCCACATCTATTTGCGACAGAGTGCATCGTACGTATGTCCAAGATGAAAGGAGAACTTTGCTTTACAAAGTTTAAACAGGCGAGCAGGCACGAGCGCAAGTTCAAGGGCACAGACCTTCAGAAGATGTGGGAGCAAGTCGTCCATTGAATACGTCTAGCTCGTGTGTAAAGACAGAATTGCATTTTGGACTGTACGAAAACAAAATGGTAAGTGGAGGCATAGAATAAATAAGAAATGATTTAGGAGGAGAGGATAATATGTTCCAATCGTCCAAAGTGGAATCAGAAAGAATATATATATATATATATATATATATATATATATATATATATATATATATATATATATATATATATATTTTTTTTTTTTTTTTTTTTATACTTTGTCGCTGTCTCCCGCGTTTGCGAGGTAGCGCAAGGAAACAGACGAAAGAAATGGCCCAACCCCCCCCCATACACATGTATATACATACGTCCACACACGCAAATATACATACCTACACAGCTTTCCATGGTTTACCCCAGACGCTTCACATGTCTTGATTCAATCCACTGACAGCACGTCAACCCCGGTATACCACATTGCTCCAATTCACTCTATTCCTTGCCCTCCTTTCACCCTCCTGCAAGTTCAGGCCCCGATCACACAAAATCTTTTTCACTCCATCTTTCCACCTCCAATTTGGTCTCCCTCTTCTCCTCGTTCCCTCCACCTCCGACACATATATCCTCTTGGTCAACCTTTCCTCACTCATTCTCTCCATGTGCCCAAACCATTTCAAAACACCCTCTTCTGCTCTCTCAACCACGCTCTTTTTATTTCCACACATCTCTCTCACCCTTACGTTACTTACTCGATCAAACCACCTCACACCACACATTGTCCTCAGACATCTCATTTCCAGCACATCCATCCTCCTGCGCACAACTCTATCCATAGCCCACGCCTCGCAACCATACAACATTGTTGGAACCACTATTCCTTCAAACATACCCATTTTTGCTTTCCGAGATAATGTTCTCGACTTCCACACATTCTTCAAGGCTCCCAGAATTTTCGCCCCCTCCCCCACCCTATGGTCCACTTCTGCTTCCATGGTTCCATCCGCTGCCAGATCCACTCCCAGATATCTAAAACACTTCACTTCCTCCAGTTTTTCTCCATTCAAACTCACCTCCCAATTTACTTGACCCTCAACCCAACTGTACCTAATAACCTTGCTCTTATTCACATTTACTCTTAACTTTCTTCTTCCACACACTTTATCAAACTCCGTCACCAGCTTCTGCAGTTTCTCACATGAATCAGCCACCAGCGCTGTATCATCAGCGAACAACAACTGACTCACTTCCCAAGCTCTCTCATCCCCAACAGACTTCATACTTGCCCCTCTTTCCAAAACTCTTGCCTTTACCTCCCTAACAACCCCATCCATAAACAAATTAAACAACCATGGAGACATCACACACCCCTGCCGCAAACCTACATTCACTGAGAACCAATCACTTTCCTCTCTTCCTACACGTACACATGCCTTACATCCTCGATAAAAACTTTTCACTGCTTCTAACAACTTGCCTCCCACACCATATATTCTTAATACCTTCCACAGAGCATCTCTATCAACTCTATCATATGCCTTCTCCAGATCCATAAATGCTACATACAAATCCATTTGCTTTTCTAAGTATTTCTCACATACATTCTTCAAAGCAAACACCTGATCCACACATCCTCTACCACTTCTGAAACCACACTGCTCTTCCCCAATCTGATGCTCTGTACATGCCTTCACCCTCTCAATCAATACCCTCCCATACAATTTACCAGGAATACTCAACAAACTTATACCTCTGTAATTTGAGCACTCACTCTTATCCCCTTTTCCTTTGTACAATGGCACTATGCACGCATTCCTCCAATCCTCAGGCACCTCACCATGAGTCATACATACATTAAATAACCTTACCAACCAGTCAACAATACAGTCACCCCCTTTTTTAATAAATTCCACTGCAATACCATCCAAACCTGCTGCCTTGCCGGCTTTCATCTTCCGCAAAGCTTTCACTACCTCTTCTCTGTTTACCAAATCGTTTTCCCTAACCCTCTCACTTTGCACACCACCTCGACCAAAACACCCTATATCTGCCACTCTATCATCAGACACATTCAACAAACCTTCAAAATACTCACTCCATCTCCTTCTCACATCACCACTACTTGTTATCACCTCCCCATTTGCGCCCTTCACTAAAGTTCCCATTTGCTCCCTTGTCTTACGCACTTTATTTACCTCCTTCCAGAACATCTTTTTATTTTCCCTAAAATTTAATGACACTCTCTCACCCCAGCTCTCATTTATATATATATCTCATATATATATATATATATATATATATATATATATATATATATATATATATATATATATATATATATATATATAAAGTGTTATCTGCAGATGAAAGAAACAACGGTCCTGCTAGAAGAAGGAAAAAGGAGAAGGAGGAGGAGAGAAGATGATGTAGATTGTCTTGTTCGAAGACCAGGACGACCAATCAATGGTAGAAGATATGAGGTTATCAAACTTCCAGTGGATTAAGTGGTGTTTCGCCTCACGAGTAACAGATATGTAATGATTCCGGCCGGAGATCAAGGCTGAATGGGAGTTGTAGGAGGGAAGGAAGGAGAGGTTTTCCAGGTCCAATACGCCGACCCCTCCAAGCCTACACCGCCTCGGAACAGGAGACTGATGGAACTTGGGATTGGATGGATTTATATACGATCAATTCACTTGGGCATTTACTCGTATCGGAAAAGTGAGGAGTAACGATTTTTGCCATAAAACCAAATGGAATATATACTTTTTTTTTCTATATATGTATAAAGCAGCAATCCTCCTGTGGGAGGCGAGGCAGATGGTAGCAAGGGCGGCTCAGCGGGTAAGCAGAGGCGGTGCCGCTGGCGGAGGGAAGGCGCGGCTGGCTCCTGAGGTGTGAGTAAGGAGGACCTCCTGAGGTGTGAGGGAGGAGAGAGTGTGTGTGTGTATGAAGCGGAGGAGCAGAGGAGAGCGGTTAGGGAGAGGATGAAGATGAGGTAGAGACTGTGAGGTATGGAAGCTCGGGAGGGAAGGAGAGAGAGGGAGGGAGGGAAGGAGGAAGGGAGGGAGGATGGCTGTTGGGGCGGGAGGTGGGATGGGAGGAGGAGGAGGAGGAGGGTGACCCACAGAAACGGGAGACCTGACGGTCAATGACAAGGTCATCTGTTGGTGGACAGCTAAAAATATCCAAGATTCCTCACCCAGACAGATGGAGGAGACAGGATAGCATAACAGGACTGGAGAGAGAGAGAGAGAGAGAGAGAGAGAGAGAGAGAGAGAGAGAGAGAGAGAGACGGTGTTGTTGGAGGTAAGAACAAGACACGCTAAGACCAGAATAAACAGTACAGTAAATCCTGGTCCCCATGTTGCCTGAAGCGCTTCCTTAAATCTCTCTCTCTCTCTCTCTCTCTCTCTCTCTCTCTCTCTCTCTCTCTCTCTCTCTCTCCTCCCAATGTTGGGGATACGTTAGGCCTGGATTTGTTTTCTAGGATTTACTTCTTTAAGTATTGTGTTACGACGCGTTGCAGCCGCTGCTCTCGAAGATTACTCTGGATATACTGAAGGGATTTTGGAAGGACGCGTTCTATAACTTGGGTATGAAGAGAGAGAGAGAGAGAGAGAGAGAGAGAGAGAGAGAGAGAGAGAGAGAGAGAGAGAGAGAGAGAGAGGCGCGGGCGCGCGTCAAAACAGAACACCGCATTATTTTCACTAAGGATAAACTTGCTACCTCATTACCTGGCTAAAAAGGCGTATAACGGAGGCATCATCAAGAGAGGTTAGGTTAATTATCGAGAGTGATGACGGCGGAACGGTCTACTGACGTAATTAGGTGAAGTATATCAGCATGGCCGTAATTATCATCATAAGCTCGGCAACCAAGAGCATCTTAATTAACAGGTGGGACAGAGAAGCGAGGCTCTCTCTCTCTCTCTCTCTCTCTCTCTCTCTCTCTCCCCGGCTGCCCTGCCCTCCTTCCTGACTCAGAGAGAGAGAGAGACCTTCAGCCGCCATCAATGACTTACACACACTATTTACTCTGTAAAAAAAAAAAAAAATATATCTTCCTGTGTATGTCCGCCAGTGAACCGTGTTACATGTGCCTCCCTCACGTGCTTGGCCAACTCTTGGCCGATACCCAGCCCACATCTCGATGTGTCTAAGATCTTGTGATGTGGTAACTAGTTACTGTTACGACCTCGCACTTGTGGAACATCCCTGCTGAGTGTTTTCAGCCAAATGGCTGCCTGAAGTAAATATACAGTTCATTACTATTATCATTAGCAAAATAATAATAATGAAAATGGTAATATTATTAACAAAAATAATAATAATAATAACAATAATAATAATAATAATAATAATAATAATAATAATAATAATAATGATAAATGATAATAATAATAATAATGATAATTATCATTATTCTTATTATCATTTTATTAACAACCAACCAACACCTTCCCAACTACAACATTTAAGCACCTCCAACAAACACCTCCTCCCCAACTCCAACACTTCACTGACCCTATGACTAACGTGTATTCTCCAAATGTACGACCAGCTAACATCTCCTCCCCCAACTAGAACACTTCCAACATCTCCAACTGACACATTCCCTCCAACCACACCTCAGGCATCTCCAACTACCGTCTCCTCTCCAACTAAAACACTTCTGGCACCTGCAGTTTAACCCCCCCTTCTCTCCAACAACAACACTTGGGACACCTCCAGCTAACAACCTTCTCTCCAAGTGTCTTCCCTTGAACACCCTCCCTCTCCAACTACAACACGCCAGGCATCTCCGGCCAAGACCTGCTCTCCACCACCTACAAGCCCTTCGTGCCGTTCCAACATCTCCCGAGGTGGACCAAAAAAATGAAATAAAATAATACGTTTAATTACCTAAGCTAATTACCCTCGTAACTGGCACCTTCAGTCCATTCTTCTCAATTTCAAATCCTCCATTTACCAACCAACCAACCAACCAACCCTGCTTCACCCTCCCCCACCTCTTGCCACCCCTCCTCCCCCCCTCTTGCCACCCCCCCTCCTTCCCTCATTAAAATGAGGTTCTAAAACTTCCAACATGTAAAAATCTAATGACTATTCTAATTTACTGCGCCCTTAGCGAGTAATTAAGACAAATTATGGCTATGGGATGGTTTCCATTCATTGCTTAAGCGTAGACGACCGTTTCGCGGTTATCTCTCTCTCTCTCTCTCTCTCTCTCTCTCTCTCTCTCTCTCTCTCTATCTCTCTCTCTCTCTCTCTCTCTCTCTCTCTCTCTCTCTCTCTCTCTCAATCCCGGCGATGGTTAATTCCCGGTGGTTCGTCCATCTTAATTTGCTAATGAGGAAACTACCCGAACGTTTAATGATGATGCAGGTAATGAGGAAGAACATCTGATTAATACAGCGGAGATCAACGTTTTACTAATGCTACGGGGGGAGGGGGGAGGGGAACGTTTATTGACTAATGGCGTTTTTGCTAATGTATCGAATGAACGTTTAATGAGGGTGGAGCTGAAGGGAGACGTTCAATGATTATGGCTTTTTGTTATGGATGGAATGAACGTTTTAATGATGATGGAGCTGAGGGAAACGTTTTCTGACTCACAATCAAATCTTTTGGTAAATAATAAATGAATATGAACATACAAAAAAAATAATAATAATACTCACTTTTTGATTCATCCATATATATATATATCCCTATCCCTGGGGATAGGGGAGAAAGAATACTTCCCACGTATTCCCTGCGTGTCGTAGAAGGCGACTAAAAGGGGAGGGAGCGGGAGGCTGGAAATCCTCCCCTCTCTTTTTTTTTTTTTTTTTTTCCAAAAGAAGGAACAGAGAACGAGGCCAGGTGATGATATTCCCTCAGAGGCCCAGTCCTCTGTTCTTAACGCTACCTTGCTAACGCGGGAAATAGCGAATAGTATGAAAGAAAGAAGAATATATGGAAGAAGAAAGTTAAGAGTAAATGTGAATAAGAGCAAGGTTATTAGGTACAGTAAGGTTGAGGGTCAAGTCAATTGGGAGGTGAGTTTGAATGGAGAAAAACTGGAGGAAGTGAAGTGTTTTAGATATCTGGGAGTGGATCTGGCAGCGAATGGAACCATGGAAGCGGAAGTGGATCATAGGGTGGGGGAGGGGGCGAAAATTCTGGGGGCCTTGAAGAATGTGTGGAAGTCGAGAACATTATCTCGGAAAGCAAAAATGGGTATGTTTGAAGGAATAGTGGTTCCAACAATGTTGTATGGTTGCGAGGCGTGGGCTATGGATAGAGCTTGTGCGCAGGAGGATGGATGTGCTGGAAATGAGATGTTTGAGGACAATGTGTGGTGTGAGGTGGTTTGATCGAGTGAGTAACGTAAGGGTAAGAGAGATGTGTGGAAATAAAAAGAGCGTGGTTGAGAGAGCAGAAGAGGGTGTTTTGAAGTGGTTTGGGCACATGGAGAGAATGAGTGAGGAAAGATTGACCAAGAGGATATATGTGTCGGAGGTGGAGGGAACGAGGAGAAGAGGGAGACCAAATTGGAGGTGGAAAGATGGAGTGAAAAAGATTTTGTGTGATCGGGGCCTGAACATGCAGGAGGGTGAAAGGAGGGCAAGGAATAGAGTGAATGGGATCGATGTGGTATACCGGGGTTGACGTGCTGTCAGTGGATTGAATCAAGGCATGTGAAGCGTCTGGGGTAAACCATGGAAAGCTGTGTAGGTATGTATATTTGCGTGTGTGGACGTATGTATATACATGTGTATGGGGGTGGGTTGGGCCATTTCTTTCGTCTGTTTCCTTGCGCTACCTCGCAAACGCGGAAGACAGCGACAAAGTATAATAAAAATAATATATAATAATATATATATATATATATATATATATATATATATATATATATATATATATATATAAGTTTTATTTCATTACTTTGTGTCAAGTTTACGACCAACCAACCAGACTAGAATGGCCACGCGTCCCCCGTATGTTTTCTCAGGAAGCGCTGAGAGAATTCCTAGGTTCGGTCAGAGCTTTGGTGGGGTGGGAGGGGAGGCGAGGCAGAGCCGTGACTGGTGCTAGGAGGCGCTGGGAGTAAGGCCAGATGAGGTCAGGGGTCAGAGCTGTGAGCTAAGGGTGGGCTGAGAGCACCGGAATGTCTGGGTCAAAGGTCAGTATGATGATTTAGACATGTTGGGGTAGACGAGAATGCTGCTAGGAGATCGCTCGGAATCAAAGGAGCTGAGACCTTGGTGTCGGGAGAACTGAGAGAGTGAGTAACTACGCGTGATTAGAGCTGAGAGTAATGGCTGGCGAGCTGGGGGTATCTAACATGTAGTCAGGAGTTGATAATGGTGATGGGAAAGCTTGTAGAACATTGACGTAGAGCCCTAGGAGAGCTGGGACTATATTGCCACTGATGGTCACAGCTCAAGACTGGTAGACACGAGGTTGGAGATGAGCTGGAGGCCAAGCGCTAGGGAAAGCTGGGAGCGTCTTAACGAAAAGTTCAAGCTTGCACTGCGCCAACACCGAGATGAGATCCTTCTGCACGGGAACCGGAGCTGGGAACAACGAACAAGATCACTGGCCCCCATCTGAACTAAAGCTGAGAGAGAGAGAGAGAGAGAGAGAGAGAGAGAGAGAGAGAGAGAGAGAGAGAGAGAGAGAGAGAGATCCTTCATAAAAACCACCTTAAGGGAAAAATTCCTCTCCACACTTCAATCAGACCCGGATATAACTCAGAGAAAATCTGAGATCATTTACCTATCGAGGCAGAGCTCTGAGATCAGCTCTAGTGAGCTGAGGCGATAAAAGCACTTCGCCTGATAACATCTTAAAGGATTGCGTCGCCTGCATCTGCTCCGAGCCACAATTTCCATGATAACGATGAAGGGAAACTGCGCTCAGGTTCCCACGCTGGGGGTAATGCCATGTTTGGGGTTTTAAGTGGGACGGCTTATAAGATACAAGGATAAATACTCTGATTTTCCTTTATATATATATATATATATATATATATATATATATATATATATATATATATATATATATATATATATATATATATTTGAGCTACCATCTCATTTTACTTTGAATAACCCCTTGAGTTCATAGTTACGATGCCTGAGCACAACGGGACGACATTTGAGCACGACGGCACTACCCTTGAGCACAACAACACGACATTTGAGAACGAAAGTACGGCCCTTGGGAACAATGACGTGATCTTTGACCTGACCCTGAGTGCGTCTTCAGGTCAAAGGCCACACTGTCATGCCCAAGGGTCGTACCGTCATGCTCAAGGATCGTAGTGTCCTTTTCAAGGTCATACCGTCCTTCTCATACTCAAGGTGTGTCAAGGTCACAGAGAGAGAAGAGGTGTTACAGCCGATCAAATTGTACGAAGAAAATGAAGAACGTTTACGCCAGAACATGTGCTGAAAATAGTCAACTCTGGTTAAACGTTTTACTTCAAGAGTCGACCGCTGAGAAGGACGAAGTGAAAGGCTTTCCACCAAGGCATTGTAGTCCTTATGAAAGTCGATGGGTCGATATTATGTGATGCTTAACATGTCAGACAATGGCGCTATATGGAAATTCCTGACTCCTCCCAGCCCTGTAAGGCAGAGGTCAAAGGTACGGAAAGGTTTCTAATACATACCCTGGATACAAAGTCAAGACCCCAAGACCATTGTGGGGGTATGTGCGCCTGTGGGCTGCGGCTTCCAACAGCATGGTCGAACAACGACCCAACCCTACAGCCTGGGCCCAGCCCGGACTGTGGTGGAGTGGTAAAAGACCACCTCAGACTTCACCCGATTATTAATATCAGAAAACGTGAGACGTGGTCATACACGAGCTGCCATGGTTCTTCATGATTCTTATCAACTCGTTCAATGTACTTGAAGACGACAGACTGATATGGAGGCTTAGGGTCCGAATGAACCGGTTTTTCTGATAGTGTTATACCCATGAGAACACCTCAAGATCTGAGGAAGTGCTTCAGCTGTGATCAGTCAAAGACTCAGGTTCCTTCCTCTGGTACTGTGAACTCTTTTATT
>NC_092230.1:33051354-33068854 GCF_036320965.1 Panulirus ornatus
CTAAACAAATAATGTTTATACAATTACAAAAAAACAGGTGATAACACACACACACACACACACACACACACACACACACACACACACACACACACACACACATACACACACACACACTTCCTGTCGTAACCAGTGGTGATATTAACAGTACTTGATGATGGCACTGTTGCCAGCCTGGTCACTGTGTAATGCACTGCAGGCAGCACCATGCACTGCTGCTTCCCAGGGACGTTTCTAAGAGAAAGTTAGCACTTCAGTGATATCATTCATCCCCTGTACCAGCTGCAGTACCAGCTGCGATACCAGCTGCAGTACCAGCTGTGGTACCAGCTGTGATACCAGCTGCGGTACCAGCTGTGATACCAGTTGCAGTACCAGCTGCAGTACCAGCTGTGGTACCAGCTGCAGTACCAGCTGTGATACCAGCTGCAGTACCAGCTGTGGTACCAGCTGTGATACCAGCTGCAGTACCAGCTGTGATACCAGCTGTGGTACCAGCTGTGATACCAGCTGCGGTACCAGCTGTGATACTAGCTGTGGTACCAGCTGCAGTACCAGCTGTGGTGCCTTTACTTTTTTCTTACTTTTTGGGTTTTTTATTTTTCGTGTCAAGCTGGTGCTTGGGAGAGGAGGAGGAGGAGGTGGGGGGGGGAGGGGGGTCGCAAGAGGAGAGAGGGAGTTGTATGCAATGTATTATTTCGACATATGTACGGACTGGTACGGGGTATCCTATTATGTATGTGTATGTAAAGGATTTCTAACGTACACACACACACCCCCCCACACACACACCCCCACACACACCCCCCTCACACCCCCCCCATACACCCCCCCCACACACACACACAGTAAAGGATGCATGTAATAAGGTGGTTTTCAATGCGGACAATAAGGTTACAGCAAAACCAGTCAGTCAGGTGGACCATCAGGAAATGGTGAATGTAAGGATCATATTGATGCGTGGAAAGAGTGAGGCGAGACCAGCAGGTGTAGGGAGACGTGAGAGAGTCTTGTGAGGTGTTCAGAAGTGTAGAGAGACGTGAGGAAGTCTTGTGAGGTGTTCAGAAGTGTAGAGAGACGTGAGGGAGTCTTGTGAGGTGTTCAGAAGTGTAGGGAGACGTGAGGGAGTCTTGTGAGTGTTCAGAAGTGTAGAGAGACGTGAGGGAGTCTTGTGGGTGTTCAGAAGTGTAGGGAGACGTGAGGGAGTCTTGTGAGGTGTTCAGAAGTGTAGAGAGACGTGAGGGAGTCTTGTGAGGTGTTCAGAAGCGTAGGGAGACGTGAGGGAGTCTTGTGGTGTTCAGAAGTGTAGAGAGACGTGAGGGAGTCTTGTGAGGTGTTCAGAAGTGCAGGGAGACGTGAGGGAGTCTTGTGGTGTTCAGAAGTGTAGAGAGACGTGAGGGAGTCTTGTGAGGTGTTCAGAAGTGTAGGGAGACGTGAGGGAGTCTTGTGGTGTTCAGAAGTGTAGAGAGACGTGAGGGAGTCTTGTGAGGTGTTCAGAAGTGTAGAGAGACGTGAGGGAGTCTTGTGGGGTGTTCAGAAGTGGAGGGAGACTTGAGGGAGTCTTGTGAGGTGTTCAGAAGTGTAGAGAGGACGTGAGGGAGTCTTGTGAGGTGTTCAGAAGTGTAGAGAGACGTGAGGGAGTCTTGTGAGGTGTTCAGAAGTGTAGAGAGACGTGAGGAGTCTTGTGAGGTGTTCAGAAGTGTAGAGAGACGTGAGGGAGTCTTGTGGTGTTCAGAAGTGTAGAGAGACGTGAGGAAGTCTTGTGAGGTGTTCAGAAGTGTAGAGAGACGTGAGGAGTCTTGTGAGGTGTTCAGAAGTGTAGAGAGACGTGAGGGAGTCTTGTGAGGTGTTCAGAAGTGTAGGGAGACGTGAGGGAGTCTTGTGAGGTGTTCAGAAGTGTAGAGAGACGTGAGGGAGTCTTGTGAGGTGTTCAGAAGTGTAGGGAGACGTGAGGGAGTCTTGTGAGGTGTTCAGAAGTGTAGAGAGACGTGAGGGAGTCTTGTGGTGTTCAGAAGTGTAGAGAGACGTGAGGGAGTCTTGTGGTGTTCAGAAGTGTAGAGAGACGTGAGGAGTCTTGTGAGGTGTTCAGAAGTGTAGAGAGACGTGAGGAAGTCTTGTGAGGTGTTCAGAAGTGTAGAGAGACGTGAGGAGTCTTGTGAGGTGTTCAGAAGTGTAGAGAGACGTGAGGGAGTCTTGTGGTGTTCAGAAGTGTAGAGAGACGTGAGGGAGTCTTGTGGTGTTCAGAAGTGTAGAGAGACGTGAGGAGTCTTGTGAGGTGTTCAGAAGTGTAGAGAGACGTGAGGGAGTCTTGTGAGGTGTTCAGAAGTGTAGAGAGACGTGAGGGAGTCTTGTGGTGTTCAGAAGTGTAGAGAGACGTGAGGGAGTCTTGTGGTGTTCAGAAGTGTAGAGAGACGTGAGGAGTCTTGTGAGGTGTTCAGAAGTGTAGAGAGACGTGAGGGAGTCTTGTGGTGTTCAGAAGTGTAGAGAGGACGTGAGGGAGTCTTGTGAGGTGTTCAGAAGTGTAGAGAGGACGTGAGGGAGTCTTGTGGTGTTCAGAAGTGTAGAGAGACGTGAGGAGTCTTGTGAGGTGTTCAGAAGTGTAGGGAGACGTGAGGGAGTCTTGTGAGGTGTTCAGAAGTGTAGAGAGACGTGAGGGAGTCTTGTGGTGTTCAGAAGTGTAGAGAGACGTGAGGAGTCTTGTGAGGTGTTCAGAAGTGTAGAGAGACGTGAGGAGTCTTGTGAGGTGTTCAGAAGTGTAGAGAGACGTGAGGAGTCTTGTGAGGTGTTCAGAAGTGTAGAGAGACGTGAGGAGTCTTGTGAGGTGTTCAGAAGTGTAGAGAGACGTGAGGAGTCTTGTGAGGTGTTCAGAAGTGTAGAGAGACGTGAGGAGTCTTGTGAGGTGTTCAGAAGTGTAGAGAGACGTGAGGAGTCTTGTGAGGTGTTCAGAAGTGTAGAGAGACGTGAGGAGTCTTGTGAGGTGTTCAGAAGTGTAGAGAGACGTGAGGAGTCTTGTGAGGTGTTCAGAAGTGTAGAGAGACGTGAGGAGTCTTGTGAGGTGTTCAGAAGTGTAGAGAGACGTGAGGGAGTCTTGTGAGGTGTTCAGAAGTGTAGAGAGACGTGAGGAGTCTTGTGAGGTGTTCAGAAGTGTAGAGAGACGTGAGGAAGTCTTGTGAGGTGTTCAGAAGTGTAGAGAGACGTGAGGAAGTCTTGTGAGGTGTTCAGAAGTGTAGAGAGACGTGAGGGAGTCTTGTGGTGTTCAGAAGTGTAGAGAGACGTGAGGGAGTCTTGTGGTGTTCAGAAGTGTAGAGAGACGTGAGGGAGTCTTGTGGTGTTCAGAAGTGTAGAGAGACGTGAGGAGTCTTGTGAGGTGTTCAGAAGTGTAGAGAGACGTGAGGAAGTCTTGTGAGGTGTTCAGAAGTGTAGGGAGACGTGAGGGAGTCTTGTGAGGTGTTCAGAAGTGTAGAGAGACGTGAGGAAGTCTTGTGAGGTGTTCAGAAGTGTAGAGAGACGTGAGGGAGTCTTGTGAGGTGTTCAGAAGTGTAGAGAGACGTGAGGAGTCTTGTGAGGTGTTCAGAAGTGTAGAGAGACGTGAGGAGTCTTGTGAGGTGTTCAGAAGTGTAGAGAGACGTGAGGAGTCTTGTGAGGTGTTCAGAAGTGTAGAGAGACGTGAGGAGTCTTGTGAGGTGTTCAGAAGTGTAGAGAGACGTGAGGAGTCTTGTGAGGTGTTCAGAAGTGTAGAGAGACGTGAGGGAGTCTTGTGGTGTTCAGAAGTGTAGAGAGACGTGAGGAGTCTTGTGAGGTGTTCAGAAGTGTAGAGAGACGTGAGGGAGTCTTGTGGTGTTCAGAAGTGTAGAGAGGACGTGAGGGAGTCTTGTGAGGTGTTCAGAAGTGTAGAGAGACGTGAGGGAGTCTTGTGGTGTTCAGAAGTGTAGAGAGACGTGAGGGAGTCTTGTGGTGTTCAGAAGTGTAGGGAGACGTGAGGGAGTCTTGTGAGGTGTTCAGAAGTGTAGAGAGACGTGAGGAGTCTTGTGAGGTGTTCAGAAGTGTAGGGAGACGTGAGGGAGTCTTGTGGTGTTCAGAAGTGTAGAGAGACGTGAGGAGTCTTGTGAGGTGTTCAGAAGTGTAGAGAGACGTGAGGAGTCTTGTGAGGTGTTCAGAAGTGTAGAGAGACGTGAGGGAGTCTTGTGGTGTTCAGAAGTGTAGAGAGACGTGAGGAGTCTTGTGAGGTGTTCAGAAGTGTAGAGAGACGTGAGGAGTCTTGTGAGGTGTTCAGAAGTGTAGAGAGACGTGAGGGAGTCTTGTGGTGTTCAGAAGTGTAGAGAGACGTGAGGGAGTCTTGTGGTGTTCAGAAGTGTAGAGAGACGTGAGGAAGTCTTGTGAGGTGTTCAGAAGTGTAGGGAGACGTGAGGGAGTCTTGTGAGGTGTTCAGAAGTGTAGAGAGACGTGAGGGAGTCTTGTGGTGTTCAGAAGTGTAGAGAGACGTGAGGAGTCTTGTGAGGTGTTCAGAAGTGTAGAGAGACGTGAGGAGTCTTGTGAGGTGTTCAGAAGTGTAGAGAGACGTGAGGAGTCTTGTGAGGTGTTCAGAAGTGTAGAGAGACGTGAGGAGTCTTGTGAGGTGTTCAGAAGTGTAGAGAGACGTGAGGAGTCTTGTGAGGTGTTCAGAAGTGTAGAGAGACGTGAGGAGTCTTGTGAGGTGTTCAGAAGTGTAGAGAGACGTGAGGAGTCTTGTGAGGTGTTCAGAAGTGTAGAGAGACGTGAGGAGTCTTGTGAGGTGTTCAGAAGTGTAGAGAGACGTGAGGAGTCTTGTGAGGTGTTCAGAAGTGTAGAGAGACGTGAGGAGTCTTGTGAGGTGTTCAGAAGTGTAGAGAGACGTGAGGAGTCTTGTGAGGTGTTCAGAAGTGTAGAGAGACGTGAGGGAGTCTTGTGGTGTTCAGAAGTGTAGAGAGACGTGAGGAAGTCTTGTGAGGTGTTCAGAAGTGTAGAGAGACGTGAGGAGTCTTGTGAGGTGTTCAGAAGTGTAGAGAGACGTGAGGGAGTCTTGTGGTGTTCAGAAGTGTAGAGAGACGTGAGGAGTCTTGTGAGGTGTTCAGAAGTGTAGAGAGACGTGAGGGAGTCTTGTGGTGTTCAGAAGTGTAGAGAGACGTGAGGAAGTCTTGTGAGGTGTTCAGAAGTGTAGAGAGACGTGAGGGAGTCTTGTGGTGTTCAGAAGTGTAGAGAGACGTGAGGGAGTCTTGTGAGGTGTTCAGAAGTGTAGAGAGACGTGAGGAAGTCTTGTGAGGTGTTCAGAAGTGTAGAGAGACGTGAGGGAGTCTTGTGAGGTGTTCAGAAGTGTAGAGAGACGTGAGGAGTCTTGTGAGGTGTTCAGAAGTGTAGAGAGACGTGAGGGAGTCTTGTGGTGTTCAGAAGTGTAGAGAGACGTGAGGGAGTCTTGTGGTGTTCAGAAGTGTAGAGAGGACGTGAGGGAGTCTTGTGAGGTGTTCAGAAGTGTAGAGAGACGTGAGGAGTCTTGTGAGGTGTTCAGAAGTGTAGAGAGACGTGAGGAAGTCTTGTGAGGTGTTCAGAAGTGTAGAGAGACGTGAGGAGTCTTGTGAGGTGTTCAGAAGTGTAGAGAGACGTGAGGGAGTCTTGTGGTGTTCAGAAGTGTAGAGAGACGTGAGGAGTCTTGTGAGGTGTTCAGAAGTGTAGAGAGACGTGAGGAGTCTTGTGAGGTGTTCAGAAGTGTAGAGAGACGTGAGGAGTCTTGTGAGGTGTTCAGAAGTGTAGAGAGACGTGAGGGAGTCTTGTGGTGTTCAGAAGTGTAGAGAGACGTGAGGGAGTCTTGTGAGGTGTTCAGAAGTGTAGAGAGACGTGAGGAGTCTTGTGAGGTGTTCAGAAGTGTAGAGAGACGTGAGGAAGTCTTGTGAGGTGTTCAGAAGTGTAGAGAGACGTGAGGGAGTCTTGTGAGGTGTTCAGAAGTGTAGAGAGACGTGAGGGAGTCTTGTGGTGTTCAGAAGTGTAGAGAGACGTGAGGAGTCTTGTGAGGTGTTCAGAAGTGTAGAGAGACGTGAGGAGTCTTGTGAGGTGTTCAGAAGTGTAGAGAGACGTGAGGGAGTCTTGTGGTGTTCAGAAGTGTAGAGAGACGTGAGGGAGTCTTGTGGTGTTCAGAAGTGTAGAGAGACGTGAGGGAGTCTTGTGGTGTTCAGAAGTGTAGAGAGACGTGAGGAGTCTTGTGAGGTGTTCAGAAGTGTAGAGAGACGTGAGGAGTCTTGTGAGGTGTTCAGAAGTGTAGAGAGGACGTGAGGGAGTCTTGTGAGGTGTTCAGAAGTGTAGAGAGGACGTGAGGGAGTCTTGTGGTGTTCAGAAGTGTAGAGAGGACGTGAGGGAGTCTTGTGGTGTTCAGAAGTGTAGAGAGACGTGAGGAGTCTTGTGAGGTGTTCAGAAGTGTAGAGAGACGTGAGGGAGTCTTGTGGTGTTCAGAAGTGTAGAGAGACGTGAGGGAGTCTTGTGGTGTTCAGAAGTGTAGGGAGACGTGAGGGAGTCTTGTGGTGTTCAGAAGTGTAGGGAGACGTGAGGGAGTCTTGTGGTGTTCAGAAGTGTAGAGAGACGTGAGGGAGTCTTGTGGTGTTCAGAAGTGTAGAGAGACGTGAGGGAGTCTTGTGAGGTGTTCAGAAGTGTAGAGAGACGTGAGGGAGTCTTGTGGTGTTCAGAAGTGTAGAGAGACGTGAGGAGTCTTGTGAGGTGTTCAGAAGTGTAGGGAGACGTGAGGGAGTCTTGTGAGGTGTTCAGAAGTGTAGAGAGACGTGAGGAGTCTTGTGAGGTGTTCAGAAGTGTAGAGAGACGTGAGGGAGTCTTGTGAGGTGTTCAGAAGTGTAGAGAGACGTGAGGAGTCTTGTGAGGTGTTCAGAAGTGTAGAGAGACGTGAGGAGTCTTGTGAGGTGTTCAGAAGTGTAGAGAGACGTGAGGAAGTCTTGTGAGGTGTTCAGAAGTGTAGAGAGACGTGAGGGAGTCTTGTGGTGTTCAGAAGTGTAGAGAGACGTGAGGAGTCTTGTGAGGTGTTCAGAAGTGTAGAGAGACGTGAGGAGTCTTGTGAGGTGTTCAGAAGTGTAGAGAGACGTGAGGAGTCTTGTGAGGTGTTCAGAAGTGTAGAGAGACGTGAGGGAGTCTTGTGGTGTTCAGAAGTGTAGAGAGACGTGAGGAGTCTTGTGAGGTGTTCAGAAGTGTAGAGAGACGTGAGGAGTCTTGTGAGGTGTTCAGAAGTGTAGAGAGACGTGAGGAGTCTTGTGAGGTGTTCAGAAGTGTAGGGAGACGTGAGGGAGTCTTGTGAGGTGTTCAGAAGTGTAGAGAGACGTGAGGAAGTCTTGTGAGGTGTTCAGAAGTGTAGAGAGGACGTGAGGGAGTCTTGTGGTGTTCAGAAGTGTAGAGAGACGTGAGGAGTCTTGTGAGGTGTTCAGAAGTGTAGGGAGACGTGAGGGAGTCTTGTGAGGTGTTCAGAAGTGTAGAGAGACGTGAGGGAGTCTTGTGGTGTTCAGAAGTGTAGAGAGACGTGAGGAGTCTTGTGAGGTGTTCAGAAGTGTAGAGAGACGTGAGGAGTCTTGTGAGGTGTTCAGAAGTGTAGAGAGACGTGAGGAGTCTTGTGAGGTGTTCAGAAGTGTAGAGAGACGTGAGGGAGTCTTGTGGTGTTCAGAAGTGTAGAGAGACGTGAGGAAGTCTTGTGAGGTGTTCAGAAGTGTAGAGAGACGTGAGGAAGTCTTGTGAGGTGTTCAGAAGTGTAGAGAGACGTGAGGGAGTCTTGTGAGGTGTTCAGAAGTGTAGAGAGGACGTGAGGGAGTCTTGTGGTGTTCAGAAGTGTAGGGAGACGTGAGGGAGTCTTGTGGTGTTCAGAAGTGTAGAGAGACGTGAGGGAGTCTTGTGGTGTTCAGAAGTGTAGGGAGACGTGAGGGAGTCTTGTGAGGTGTTCAGAAGTGTAGAGAGACGTGAGGAGTCTTGTGAGGTGTTCAGAAGTGTAGAGAGACGTGAGGAGTCTTGTGAGGTGTTCAGAAGTGTAGAGAGACGTGAGGGAGTCTTGTGAGGTGTTCAGAAGTGTAGAGAGACGTGAGGGAGTCTTGTGAGGTGTTCAGAAGTGTAGAGAGACGTGAGGGAGTCTTGTGAGGTGTTCAGAAGTGTAGAGAGACGTGAGGGAGTCTTGTGAGGTGTTCAGAAGTGTAGAGAGACGTGAGGGAGTCTTGTGGTGTTCAGAAGTGTAGAGAGACGTGAGGAGTCTTGTGAGGTGTTCAGAAGTGTAGAGAGACGTGAGGAGTCTTGTGAGGTGTTCAGAAAGCCATGAATACACACACACACACACACACACACACACACACACACACATATATATATATATATATATACACGAGTATGCGGAGTAAATTGAATTTTACAAATGGTGTTGAAGCAAGATGTGTAGATGATATAATGAATAATCATGTTGGAAGTGAAGGATTACATTGCTGGATAAACCCAGATGTAAACACGCATAAAGAGAGTAATGGAGACAATTCGATATGTAAAGTGGTTATTGAGATTAGAATACAGCACTAACAGCAAGCACCGAGAGAAAGGAAACTGACGGGTCTCCTATCACCAAACCGTATATATATATATATATATATATATATATATATATATATATATATATATATATATATATATATATATATATATAAAGAATATTCTCAACGAAACAGAGGGGGCTAGTAAAGAGACGGAACAGAAAAGACATGCGAGAGATATTTCAAGCTGGGAGCTGGAGGAGGAGGAAACGAGAGTTGCTGTCAATAGGAGAAGAGGGTGACAATGGGGCGTTTAGGGGGGGTGACAGAGGTAAGCCTGGGAGTATGAGAAGGGCGGGATGAATGGCATGGATGGGACGTGGGGAGGGAAGCGGGGAGGATATGGGGGATGGTTGGCTGAAGGCGTGGTGGGGGGATTGCTATGCCGTTATGGGGAGGTGGGTGGGTGGGCGTGCGTGAGCGTGTCTGCCCGTAGCGGTGGTGGGTCACGCTGACCCACCACCTATGATGCAAAGGTCACGTGACGACCGTTAGCTCTGTGTGTGTGTGTGTGTGTGTGTGTGTGTGTGTGTGTGTGTGTGTGGTTAACCATCGTGTACTACGAGAGGCGGGAGTCCCACGCGCTCGCTCGTGGGGGTCACATACCTTGAACAGTCTCTGTCATCGAACAACCTAGGAGCCTTCCACATGCTGGCCACGATCACCGCCTCATAGCTAAGTGTATTCCATTCATCCAATCATCTTAAGACTAGTAATTTACTTCGTTATAGTGCAACAAGTTCCTCCTTCTTTCGTGTTATGGCCTCGGGTTGTGCTATTCCAACGACTCTCGGAGCGCTGTTCGCTATCTACGTTATCGGGCTGATTCAAAAATTTCAATATTGACATCAGGTCACCCCTCACCCGTTTTCCATCCACCGTTGGCAGAATTTAAGCCCCTCCCCCCACTCCTAGCCTAAACTTGTGACTAACTTCTCATAATTCTCGTACCCATCTCTCATGACCTCTTCTAGACGACCTCTAATAGCTCTTTGTGCCTCTTTACGCGTGGTCACCAAACTTGGGAAGCGTAGTCTAGTTTCTGGCCTCAAACACGACGTAAACAAACTCGCTTAATATTTCCTCAGTCCATACACTGGCTACTCAGGGTGCCATGCCAATGGCAACAGTGGTTCCAGGATCTCCCTCTTTCCAGACCCTGGATGTGGCAACGCTGCCCAGCTGAACCCAAAACAGTGGCATACTCTTACCTGGTATCATAAGGTCCAAAGTCGTTGATCCGAGGAACGGCTCCATATTGGACTCATCCTGTTGAGGGGGGCAAGAAAGATCCGCTGACAATAAAGGACGAATGGAAGCAGAAGGTAATAAAAGAGGAACCAACGACACGGGAAAACGGACGGAAGCATCATGGACAAAAGGGAGGGAAGGAGGGAGGGAGGGCTGGTAAGTGGGGAGGGGGGATGGAATGGGGGATTATGGAGTAAGGGACAGGGGGGGGGGAATATGTTGGGGATGGGGGGAGTATGTTGGGGATGGGGGGGGGGGAAGAGTTTAGATGGGGAGGAGAAAAGCAAAGTGTGTGTGAGAGAGAGAGAGAGAGAGAGAGAGAGAGAGAGAGAGAGAGAGAGAGAGAGAGAGAGAGAGAGAGAGAGAGAGAGAGAGAGAGAGAGAGAGAGAATAGCGTACAGAGATAGAGGGCATAAAGTTAGAAACGAGAGAGAAAAGAGAAAAGGTTGGGGGGGGGGTGAAAAAGTGACGTTGAAAAATGGGAAAGCGAGTTACTGGAAAGGTAATAACTAGTGATAGGAGGACACGGGCCAGCAGGACGGGGGAGGAGAGTGAGTGGTGAGGGACGCGCTACATGGACGGCAGGAGTAAGAGGCTCAAGCGCCAGTTGTAGAGGTAAGAAAAGGAGGCGAGAGTAAGGACCGCGAGAGCCTGAGTATGTGACGAAGGCTAGAGTGAGGAAGAAGTGGGCTAAGACGACGTGTATGGGGTTAGAACAACGGGTTAGAGCAGGAAGGTAGAGGGTTAAGGCGTCGTGTACAGGGCTACTACTAGGAGGTAGAGGGTTAAGGCGTCGTGTACAGGGCTACTACTAGGAGGTAGAGGGTTAAGGCGTCGTGTACAGGGCTACTACTAGGAGGTAGAGGGTTAAGGCGTCGTGTACAGGGCTACTACTAGGAGGCAGAGGGTTAAGGCGTCGTGTACAGGGCTACTACTAGGAGGTAGAGGGTTAAGGCGTCGTGTACAGGGCTACTACTAGGAGGTAGAGGGTTAAAGCGTCGTGTACAGGGCTACTACTAGGAGGTAGAGGGTTAAGGCGTCGTGTACAGGGCTACTACTAGGAGGTAGAGGGTTAAGGCGTCGTGTACAGGGCTACTACTAGGAGGTAGAGGGTTAAGGCGTCGTGTACAGGGCTACTACTAGGAGGTAGAGGGTTAAGGCGTCGGGTAAGGAGCTCAAGTAGAGGTTATGGGTCGGGTGTGCGTATCAACCTTAATGAAAGCTGACAACCCTTGAATTATGTTAATGGCCGGGAATATGGGGAGCTTAGCGACCGGGGCGGGGAGTGAGTGGGGAGATGTCGGCTAAATGTGGGTGGGTGCAGGGCGTGGGAGTAGAAGTGGGCGTGGGCGTGGCGGTAAATGTGTCTGGTATCAAAGACACGACACAGTGTTATGTTACAGAGTTTTGTTTCAGGATGAAATTACCATTTTCATAGACTTGCAAAACCAGGAATTTCCGGGTATTAAGAGTAATAATTTGCCGAAATAAAAAATGGAAAATAGAAGGTTGAATAACAACGGAAGTCTTGATTAATAACATGAGAGATAAGGGGTAAGAAAACGGTAAATGAATGTTATGACAGCAAGGGAAAAAGTGAGAGATAATATGCGTGTCTTTGTGTGTGTGTGTGTGTGTGTGTGTGGGTGTGTGTGATGGCTGGGAGGTCCCAGGCAAAAGCCTGGGGTAAGCCAAACCTGGGGCAGTGGCTGGGGTGAGTGCTGGGGTATTATATGATACATAGAACACTTTCACAACTCACACCCCCACACTGACCCTCCACACACACACACACACACACACACACATTGCCCATCAGATCTATTACCCTCCACACACACACACACACACACACACACACACACACACACACACACACACACATTACCCATCAGATCCATCAGCCTCCACACGCTGCCACAAACTAACCAACAGATCCATTACCCTAACAACTCCATTATTCGCTCCCTCGGTCAGATCATTATGCCCGATATGGCAAATATCCTTCACAAGTCCGTCTTTATAGACCAGGGGAAGCGTATCTGTTGGTTCATCTTCCAGTTCATGATCTTGGATAACGATGCTAAAGACGATAGTTCAGTAGAGACGAAAAGGGGGGGAGGGGGGGAGGGGGACGAGGGGTGGCTGGTGGTGGTGCAGGAGGAGGGGGAGGGGGGAGGGGATCAGGAGGGGGAGAGGGGGTAGTGGTGAGTTTGCCAAGAGGGGGAGGAGGAGGGAAGGGGGGTGCAGGTGGTAGGGCAACAACACACACACACACACACACAAGGACACCACACCACCGCCACTGACCACTAGAGGCCGACAACTGGTTTTTTTTTGTGTGTGTGGATATTGTGCCGTGCTGTATGGCGGCCACTGTTGTTGTTATTGGGTGTGTGCGGGAGTGTGTAATTACCCATCAGTGCAGAAGGTGGAGAGAGAGAGGGAAGGAGGGAGGGAGATGATAGAGGGAAGGAGGGAGGGAGATATGGTACACTAGAAGATCTTCCAGAGTCTCTCTCCTTAAGGGTTTTTGGTTTCTTTCTTCTTTTTTTTTTTCATCTTTTGGAAAAACAGGCCACTGTCGACATCATCAAACTAGTTTATTAGAAACTTGAAGGACATGATCAGGTTTATCCCTTACTCTTCTCTCTTCCACCCTGAACAAGAGAATGGCCTCTAACCCCACACCGTAACTGAAGTCTGTCAATTCTGGCACCACATTTATTGCCCTCCAGCAAGATTGTCTCTATCAGTTCTTCATCTTTCTTTAGTTTCCATTGTAAAATCTTTATTTTTTTTTTTCATAAATCGTCGCCGTTTTCTGCGTTAGCAAGGCAGCATCAGGCACAGATGAAGACATGACATCATTGGCTCACATCCACACTCAAACTATCATATGTGATGCACACACACACACACACACACACACCACAGGATATAACGTATATTGGTTGGCGAGACAGGACCCCCTTCCTGTATGTGGTCACTCAGCAAGTGGAAAGAAGTACCATCATCAGTGGACGAAAAGAAGCACACTGGGGAACTCTCACTATAAAACAATTCCATCATTACCCTGCTACTGGATGTAGTGCAGCTTTGAGCTTCGAGGAGCCTCGTAAAAAGGGGATCATGGAGTTATGTAATTATAAAATCTTATTTTGATCAAAACTAAGATACTCTGAGCCTTTCATCTGACCTACTTGATATACACTTTTGATACTGGTGAAGCATAACGGACGGAGGGCAGGTCAGGAAGAAAGTGAAGGGATAGAGCCAATTGGAAAGATGTGGTATACAGGGGATGACGTGCTGCCAATGGGCTCAGGCATGGTATATGAACGGTCAGGCGAGACCACGGAAAGATATGTGGGTCCTGGTTATGGATAGCGGATTATGGTTTAGGCGCATTACACATGACAGTTAGAGTGTGGATGTAGGCGAATGATGTCTTTCTTCGTCTGTTCCTGGCGCTACCTCCCTAACGCGGAAACGGCGGACAATTACGATAAAAAAAAATATATTCTATAGCCCGAAGGCCAGAGGAGGGACAAAGGAATTGAAAGAGCAGAAGAGCACTAGGTACTTTCGAGGCTGTTTGTAACAAATATATTAGAAACTTCCAGAAGAAAAATATGTGGTAAGAGTAAAAAGGCATATATAGATGATTAAGTTAAAAAAAAAAAAAAGAAATATAAATTCAAGTTAGTGAGGAGGTGCAAATGATGTTAATCGTAGACATGAAACGAAATGTTCACCAAGTCTCTACTTAAACCTATTTATGGTACTGTTATCACTAACTCTAATAGGTAAATCATTCCATATGTTAACAAATCTCTTAAAGATGATGGACTTTAACCTCATTCAAAGTAACGCGTCCAAAAAATTTTCCCCATTACTACGAGTGAAATGAAACCAATCAAGCCTTAATTAGCTTGTCAGAGTGAGATTACCGAAGCCTTTCACAATTATGAATACCTGAATTAGATCACCTTTTAACCTTCTCTTTTCTAGGCTTAATAAATTGAAGTCGTTTTGTCGGTTCTCTGAAGAGGATTTTTTTTTCTCTCGCTCTCAGTCTGCGAATCGTCTCGGGAGCTCGACGCTCCGTTCTTTCTCAGTCTTTTCTCAAGTGACGTGACCAAAAGTGAAGACAACGATGAAGATCGCGAAAATGATTTCTCAAACACTTAAATTCGAAAATCCTACCGATGAATCCGTGAATTTTGTTCGCCCCTTCTACTGCTTCTGCGCTCTGCTTACCCTACTGCTTCTGCGCACTGCTTACTCAACTGCTTCTGCGCACTGCTTACTTAGTTTCAGGCTACCAGGTATTACTATATTCGTCTTTTTCCTCATATACATTTTAGCAGCTCTACAGAACTGATACTGTAACTTGCATTCTCGTTTTTACTGTCGATATATAAAACTTTGCACTTAACTGATGTTAAAATTCATTTCACACCTGTAAGCCCAGACCATCACTTTGTTTTATGTTAGTTTGAAGTGCAAACGTTCACATTCTGTAGTAGATTTATTTCCCATCTAAGCATGGTCTGCGTTTTTTTTTTTTTTTCTCTATGACTTACAATACATCCCATTATGACTATCATTAATATATATGAGAAGAGAACCGGTCCCAAGACTGATCCCTGTGGCACACCACTTGTTACGTCTAACCATTCTGAGGCTTAACCATTCATGGCCAGGTCTACAGCCAGTCAACTCATTTCTTAACCACCGAAGCACAACGCCATCTGCACAATATGAATTAACTTTTTTCTAATAACCTTTGACGTGGAACTTTACCGAATGCATTTTGAAAATCTAAATAGACGGGAGGCAACTGGTTTACTTTTCCCATACATATATATATGATGAAAAGTTGATCATACCAACTAAGAATTGGAGAAACAACGAGAAACTACATAAAAAAAAGGAGCCTGAAATTATATACGTGAGCAGTCATGGTGTAGGAAACCAACTGGAACAGTGTATGAAGTATCACTGAAAAAACACTAAGACATAAAGGGTTTAAAATATGGGGCCCCACGTGCGTAAAATTCCCTCAGCTCATTTAAAAACTGGTCGTCACATTGTTTTTCTATGCGTGCAAGAATCTGCGTAGGTGTGGGTGTAATGTTGTGGAGTTCGTGTTCATGTGTGTGTATGCACGTGTATGATTCCACGTGCATGTCTTTTCATGCGCGTATGGGTCCGCGCATGTCTGTTTCTGTGCACACGTCTCTCTGTGTCCGTGCGCACGTGACCGCGTGTATGTTTTCCCACGCGATCAAGTGTTCTGTGCGTGTACGTCTACTGACTTACTTGTCTCCTTATTAATGGATAATATGAGGAGGGAGCTTTACTCTCCTGGGGGCATCACTTCCTAACCTTCAATTTCTATCATACAGACTTTTGGAACCTTCCAGTGATATCTGCATTCACTGATCAAGCCTAAGAGATATTTTCATAGGTCGTACATGGTACCTTCCTCAGGTTCACGTTCGTCATGAGATGAAAGTCAGCGTCGCCTTAACTGCAGACTCCTGCAGCCTCCTAGTGTTGCAGTCTCTGCTTTCGGTAAGCAGTATTGCGGTCAAGCAGTTCTTCCCTACCCACAGTCTGGCACGCAGGCTTGAAGGCAAGACCTTTGTGATGGAGTATCAAAGACGAATAACAAGAAGATCCACGCATCGTAAGGTTACGTCACAATAGGTTGCTTGCGTTCGTGATAATTTTTTTCTCCCCTTTAAGCAACAGATGAAGAAGACGAGAAATACAATAATACCAACCGAAGAGACATACACTAACCTAGCTTTACACCATGAAAATAAAGGCAAGACCAATCAAAGAACCCTAAAAAAAAAAAATATTCCCTAAACCTAGCCTAGCATGGCGTCACCTAACATTTCTGAATACGACCGCTGTTGCTGGCGGTAGCACACGGTTCCGGTAAATACAACCGATCCATTAATATGATTTTCACACACAATAATGCAGGGACCGCCATGCTCCCTGAGAAATGACCTCCCGCAGCCCCACTGCTAGAGAGACATGGTCTCATAATCGTATCGCAGGCTCTAGTAGGGTTAGAAGACCCCTGAAGACCTCAACAGGCACCCACTTTTCAACCAGGCATCCTCAAAGACCACTATAAACCGGAATTGAAATAGTCAACCATAACTCTTCCCTGTCTTACCATATGTTACAGCCTTTCCATCATGCAATCCATCATCCACTGTATAAAATGATATGTCTACTTCCATCATCATTTGCAACAATCACTGGGATGTTGCAATATCCTGCTCACGTCGGGCTTTATGCAGCAACATTTCCCCCTCCATGGTTAACTGATAATTCCGCACTGCAATATTTCAACAAAACTGTTCATTAATCGCTGTAGTCTTTGTATCTTCGGGACTTACGCCATATTGTCCACCAATCACTGTAATCGTCAAATGCTGCAGTATATCATATTGTTCACTAATCACTATAATCGTTATATTCCAGTATATATATGCCATATTAATCGCCAGTCACTATAATCGTTATATGTTTCAGTATTTTTCCCAATCATATATATGTGAGAAATACTTAGAAAAGCAAATGGATTTGTATGTAGCATTTATGGATCTGGAGAAGGCATATGATAGAGTTGATAGAGATGCTCTGTGGAAGGTATTAAGAATATATGGTGTGGGAGGCAAGTTGTTAGAAGCAGTGAAAAGTTTTTATCGAGGATGTAAGGCATGTGTACGTGTAGGAAGAGAGGAAAGTGATTGGTTCTCAGTGAATGTAGGTTTGCGGCAGGGGTGTGTGATGTCTCCATGGTTGTTTAATTTGTTTATGGATGGGGTTGTAAGGGAGGTAAATGCAAGAGTCCTGGAAAGAGGGGCAAGTATGAAGTCTGTTGGGGATGAGAGAGCTTGGGAAGTGAGTCAGTTGTTGTTCGCTGATGATACAGCGCTGGTGGCTGATTCATGTGAGAAACTGCAGAAGCTGGTGACTGAGTTTGGTAAAGTGTGTGGAAGAAGAAAGTTGAGAGTAAATGTGAATAAGAGCAAGGTTATTAGGTACAGTAGGGGTGAGGGTCAAGTCAATTGGGAGGTGAGTTTGAATGGAGAAAAACTGGAGGAAGTGAAGTGTTTTAGATATCTGGGAGTGGATCTGTCAGCGGATGGAACCATGGAAGCGGAAGTGGATCATAGGGTGGGGGAGGGGGCGAAAATTTTGGGAGCCTTGAAAAATGTGTGGAAGTCGAGAACATTATCTCGGAAAGCGAAAATGGGTATGTTTGAGGGAATAGTGGTTCCAACAATGTTGTATGGTTGCGAGGCGTGGGCTATGGATAGAGATGTGCGCAGGAGGATGGATGTGCTGGAAATGAGATGTTTGAGGACAATGTGTGGTGTGAGGTGGTTTGATCGAGTAAGTAACGTAAGGGTAAGAGAGATGTGTGGAAATAAAAAGAGCGTGGTTGAGAGAGCAGAAGAGGGTGTTCTGAAATGGTTTGGGCACATGGAGAGAATGAGTGAGGAGAGATTGACCAAGAGGATATATGTGTCGGAGGTGGAGGGAACGAGGAGAAGAGGGAGACCAAATTGGAGGTGGAAAGATGGAGTGAAAAAGATTTTGTGTGATCGGGGCCTGAACATGCAGGAGGGTGAAAGGAGGGCAAGGAA
>NC_092230.1:33071354-33098854 GCF_036320965.1 Panulirus ornatus
ATGCTGTGTGGTGGTAGTGGAAGACGTGTGGCACGAGTGGTGGTAGGCGATGGTGGCGTGCGATGAGGGAGGATAATAGTGGTCTTTGTGGTAAAGGAAAGTGGGCGTGGTGCCTGCTTGTGGTAGGTGTAGTGGGGGGGGGTTAAGAAGGGGGGGTGTAAGTAGTGGTTGTGGAGGGGGGGGTAGTAATTACCTCGGCAAGATGAGCCAAGGTGTAATTACGGTGTTAGTATTGTGTTGGGGAGGCAACTTCTGCTCCCCAGATTATATTAGTGATCCTCTCAATAGTGCTATTAACACTATGTAGGGAAGCCATATTAATGACCCTTTGTTACCGGGCTTTTGTGTTCGCTAAATGTGTCTTAGCGGACGATATTTAGCGAGTTTATACTCTGTAATGTTCACCAGATGCGTCTTAACGAACGATATTAAGCGAGTATATAAACCCTTGTGTGTGTGTGTGTCGTCAGATATAACTCAGCGAATATTAAGCGAGTTGAGATGACTAATCCTTTGTTAGCCAACAGGTATTAGCATTTAGCGAGCGTCTCTTGTGTTGATGCCACGCGAGTCTCCGAGAACCGTAATGCGTCGTTAGCGTGTCTTAGGCAGTAAATAGAGTTATGAGGGAGCCCTGAGAACAGGAGGGAGGAGACGGTCTCCTTACATGGTCACCGGGACCGGCAGGTGAGAGAGGGGGTCCACTCACTGAGGTTTTAAACTAGTTTTTGTCCAGTGGCTGAGGTAGGGGACGGGCAGCCGTGAGGGGAGGCGGTGTCAGGGTTTGGAGGGAGGCGGTGTCGGAGATCCAGACGCTCACTAGGAGGGGAGGGAATGGTGGGGTGTTGTGGTAGCCCGACGTGGGAGAATGTTGGAGGAGGAGGAGGAGGCGGTGGTGGTGGTGACCATGGTGGTGGTGGGGAGGGAGAGGAAAAGCAGGTCCGGGAGGCTGGGATGAACTTGGGTCCAGGGGAAAAAAAAAGGTGAGGCAGAAGGCGACATGCGCTCGACCCGCCACAGGCAAACACCCAACGCATGACCAAGCCTCATGATGACTTGTTAGTCTTTAATCCCATGAACACGACGGCACGACCACCGAGCACGACGGCACGACCACAACACGACGGCACGACCACCGAGCACGACGGCACGACCACAACACGACGGCACGACCACTGAACACGACGGCACGACCACTGAACACGACGGCACGACCGCCGAGCACGACGGCACGACCACTGAACACGACGACACGACCACTGAACACGACGGCACGATCACAACACGACGGCACGACCAACTGGGTCATCATACCCCAAGGGTCGTACCGTCGTCATGCTCGAGAGACGAGAGAGGTGTGCTCAGCGAGGGAGAGGTCATGAACTGCTGAAGGCCGAGAGAGAGAGAGAGAGAGAGAGAGAGAGAGAGAGAGAGAGAGAGAGAGAGAGAGAGAGAGAGAGAGAGAGAGAGAGGCGGGGCAGCAAACAATTACAGGAGATATACGGTAACTCGACCAATAATGAAGAAAAAAAGATGAACGTTAGTAACACTGGCTGGGGGTCAGGGTACCTACCAGGTGGACCTGAGGGCTGGAGGGGGGGGGGAGGCTGGTGGTGGGAGGAGGCAGGTGGGTGAGGCTGTAGTGGGGGGGGGGAGAGGCAGGTGGTGGGCTAAGCAGGTGGTGTGGGAGGCAGGTGGTGGGGGAATACCTGGTAAATAACACAAGGTATTCACGTGGTGGGGAGGCAGGTGGTGACAGAGGCAGGGGTTGGGAGAGGCAGGTGGTGTGAGGTGGCAGGAGATGAAGGAAGCAGGTGGTGGGGGAGAAGGTTAAGTGATAGAAGTGGCTGGTTGTAGGGAGGCAGCTGGTGGAAAAGGCAGGTGATTGGGGAGTCAGATGGTGGGGAGAAGGTGGAAGAGGCAGATGGCATGGTGTCAGGTGGTGGGGGAGACAGGTGAAGGGGGAAGAAGAAGGGAGTAGAAGGGGCAGGTGTTGGGTGAGGCAGTGGTGAAAGATTCAGGTGGTGGGGAGGCAAGTGGTGAAAGATTCAGGTGGTGGGGAGGCAAGTGGTGAAAGATTCAGGTGGTGGGGAGGCAAGTGGTGAAAGATTCAGGTGGTGGGGAGGCAGGTGGTAAGAAAGGCAGGAGGCGAAAGGATCAGGTGGTGGGGGAGGCAGATGGTGGGGGAGACGGACAGGTTTGGGGTTATGGAGGGGATGGTGTTGTACTCTTACCCCCTTCCTCTACGAACACACACACACACACACACAGTTCACTCTCCCTCAAGACCAACCAACCAACCAACCAACTCTCTCTCTCTCTCTCTCTCTCTCTCTCTCTCTCTCTCTCTCTCTCTCTCTCTCTCTCTCTCTCTCTCTCTCCCGTCACCTGCCTGGGCCGCGCTGGCGTCTCGAGCCTCCCCCGTCCTGCACCTGCCTGGGAGGAGGTTTTAGCAGGTGGGCGGGTAAGAGGCCTTCCCACCTGATGTATGACCGCCTCCCTCTCTCCACAATGGCCTGCCTCGCTCTTCATCCACACCACCAAGACACATTCATATGCCTTTATCTCTCTCTTTATTAAGGTCTATTCTAAGTATAGGGTCTCTTGGATATATATATATATATATATATATATATATATATATATATATATATATATATATATATATATATATATATATATATATATATTCACACAAATGCGTAATACAGTACATACAATAATCTATAAAGTAACTCAAGTGAAATACAGCAATGACAATACAACACATCATGTAATCAAACAGACTATACATTTCCTTCCATAATTGTGAGAGCAATATCAATCTTAGACAAGCACAGAATTTCCACACAGCCTAATGCAGGTGGCTGGTACGTTAACAGATGGGCGTTACCAGAGTACTGGCTATAACCTGTAATCTACTTAGTGTTCAACACATACGGTGAACGTGCTTCCCTCAATGACGTTCAGATGTAACTGTTCGTTCAAGAGCCGACGTTCATGCGAATGATAAAAGAAACTCACATCATCTTACTCACGGGGGTCCGTCACTTACTGAACGATAGTTACAGAATATCTTTCACGTCTGGCGAATCTTTATGGGATCTTTCGCTTCAGTGTTAGCTTTGGGGATCTGTTCTTCTTCACTGGCTTTAGGAGTCTCCTCTTGAGCACTAGCGCTGGGAGTTGCCACTCTACGGTTAGCTTTAAGGATCTCCTCTTGAGCACTAATTATGGGAGTCACCCCTTGAGTGTTAGATTTAGGGATCTTCCCCTTATTACTTTGGGAGTCAGCATCTGAGGGTTAGCCTCTTAAGTAAGACACTGTAATCCCTTAAGTATCAAACTGTAATCCCTTAAGTAGGACACTGTAATCCCTTAAGTATCAAACTGTAATCCCTTAAGTAGGACACTGTAATCCCTTAAGTATCAAACTGTAATCCCTTTAAGTAGGACACTGTAATCCCTTTCACACGCTACCTAAAGTAAACTGTGACCACACTCAGCAGGATGTCAACACAGCAAGACATATAGAAAACGGCAAACTCTCCAAATTTTTCCCCCTAAACTGTGAGACTTTAAAAGTGTAAATATGGGAGAAGGAGGAGGAGGAGAAGGATGAGGAGGTGGAGGAAGTCTGGAAATGATGGAGACGCGAGGCTTACATCTCTTGTAATAGGGTAAGGTGAGGTGCCTGGAAATAATGAAGAGAGAGCCGGAAGTCTGGACATGGGGTACGGTGTTGGGGGGAAATGGTGAAGGCAGAGGTAGAGGTCTGGACATGGGGGTAATGCTGGGTGAGTCTGGGAAGAATGGGGGATTTGGCCAGGCGTTCTGAAAATGGGATGAGGTGGTCTTAAGCCCTGGAAAGGAAGGGCTCAACAGTCTGGTATAAAGGAGGAAAATGGGATACGGAATCTAGTGAATTATTGCGGCAAAAAAAAGAAAAAATAAGTAATAATAATAATAATAATAATGATAATAATAATAATGAGGAATAACTGAGAGGGGTTCAAGGCCTGGAAAGGGTGCTTAGAAGGACACGGGACGATGAGAAAAGGAGTAAAGTGGCTTCCTGTTCTTGAAAGGGAAAGAAATATTGGCCAACCGTCTGGATGAAGGGAACATGATGGGATGGATGATGCTCTGGTATGCGAGAGAGATGGGATGGGACGATCTTAAAAGATTATATGGGGGTGATTTAAGTGTGTAGATAATGGAATGGGAGTAGTGAGGAAAAGGAACGTATGGAATGCATGGAGAGGCGAGAAAGGAAGAGGGTGTGGAGAAAGATACGTTGGAAAGAGATAAGGCGCAGAGCAGGGGTGAGGAAGGAGTATGGCATAAAGAAGGGAAATGAAAGTGTAGGAAAAGGAAAGAAAATAAAGTGAGAATGGCCACAGGCAGAGAGTACTGTCCTGTGAAACTCCAGGAACTCAGGATAATAGTATGGTTGTTGGATCCAGTGGTGTCGTATGGACAGGCCAAAGGCCAGGTATTCACAGGTAGTGAGGAGGTCACAGACCAAGAGGAGGAGACTATGAAGGTCACAGACTCAGAGATATAATGGAAAAGTCAAATACTCCCGGTCCGACTGATGCCTCGGAGGTGGCCGGCATGTTGAAGGGGGAGGGAGGCCTGTGATGCTAATGGCCTCCCACAAGGTATGGAGGGAGAAAGAGTGACTTACCTCAACAGCTGAAGAAACTGCTGCGTTGATCTGCAAACAAAAAACAGAAACATTAACTTTAGTTATAACAATACAACTAAGTTCAATATTCCATCTATCTATTTATCTAAGTATCTGTCTCTTTGTCATGCTCTCTCTCTCTCTCTATAAATATATCTACGTACCTGTCCATATATATATATATATATATATATATATATATATATATATATATATATATATATATATATATATATATATATATATTTATCTATCTATCCTTCAATTTATCTATTTCTCCATCCACCTTACGTCTATCTGTCAGTCTTTCTAGTTTAATAATACACTCGGACACAGTGCTTGTCACCCACATGATTCATGCATACCACTGATCGGTACATGGTGGACCTTACCATCATCAGAGCTCCCCTGGCACATGCTTCCTGCACGACACATTCCCAACCCACACCCAGTGTGTTAAAGTTAACTCTGACATCGCATCCGGCTCCCCGAATCATACCTTTCGCATCTTTACCTGACTACCTCTCCTCCTTGTACCATCTGCTCTGCTGCTGTATGCATAACCCTACCATCTCAAATGACATTCATCCATGCTCTTTTCTGAGTTCGTCACACCACCACACGTAGCCCCACGTTATCATTCTGTCTCTCCTCCTACCTCCAGCTATACTACACAAATTATCCCTCAATGCTGCTCCCATGTGTGACGTATCCTGTCCTATATACGTGTGGTACAGACAGTCATACATCAACGGTAGAAGAAATATTCCATCATGCAAGTTTCTTGCGCTCTCGAGCACCCCTGAGATTTCAGTTCATCTCCAACTTTTCTCCCCCTGCATGACCCTGCTTTCGTCTGTCCCCCACTCTGCCATCTTTATTAAACTCTACGTCTTGAATATTCAGACTCGTCCACATCTTCCTGATCTTCACCATACAAGGTAATCTCACACTCTGACTTCCCTGCATTGGAAAAAAAAAAAAATGACGTCTTGTTTTCATTCACATTCGTATTCAACATCCTCCTCTTGCACTCATCATCGAACCAAGCCACCATTCCGCCCATCTCTGCTTCTGATTCGGGGAACGACACAGCATAATCTGCATACAATAACTGCCGCAACTTCCGTTCTGTTTCGTCATGTTTAAATATCAGGCCACATAGTCCCCCTGGCCTGGCCTGGCCTGGCTCTCATCTCACGCGGTGTCCCATCCATAAAAAACAGTAAACAACCATAAAGGCATCAGACACTCGCGATGGACTCCCACATCTATGTATTTCTGAGGTAAACCATATACAGTCCAAACTTTCCAGTTCCCTCATAATGTACTTCTCTTTCCTTGTGAATTTATAGATACTGTATAGAGTTCCTTCTGCCTTTTCTCCAAAACTTTCTCCATCACTTGCCTCAGGGTAACGGCTTCGTCAACCCACCTTGCTCTCCAACAACAAGAGAGTCACCAAAATTCCTGTCACCATCCTACCACACATCACTGGTGAGGAGACACAGTCCTTCATTATTCTTACCCCATGTACTCACTCCCCTCCCCTTTATACCGTCGTCTAATCATCAAGTACCTGGCCTCCCCTCCATGCTTCCAGTCAGTCACACACTCCCCCACATCCACTCCACACTACAGTCACCTCCACTCCTCACCATCTTGCTCACCCCTCCATCCAAACCTCTAGCTTTTCCATTCTTTAAGAGCTTTTCTTGTTTTCCTGACCACAGGTTCAGTGTTCAGAAACAAAGAAAACGTGAAAAAAATACTCTTTGAATCTTCAAAACTTCAAAACACCTGGAAAAAAAAAATTCTCTGAGGAAAGTAAACAGAAAATTGCTGAACCAGTATTTCTGGACCAGATTTTCCTTACTAAATATTTAGCCATTACTTTTCCTGGATTCTTTCCACTGTTGTTGAGGGATATGCTGTTTGGTTACACAAGTCGACACAATACACCCGCTGTACTGGGTTTAACCACAGTAGAAATAAACCCCACAGTTGGGATAGAGATATTTGTGAGTAGGGTTTGCATCTAGCTAAGCTTGGTTTACTTCTGTAGCACAGCTTGGTTTATCGGGTCTGGCACAGCTTGGTTTATCGGATCTGGCACAGTGTTGTGCAATATGTGGTCAAGTATCGTATCGACTGTGCTCAAGTATCGGGTCGAGTACTGGCAGGTAATGAGTCGATTACTGTTCGAGTATTGTGTTGTATAAGGTTACGACTTGTCATAAGATCTGTATCAAAGTTCTTTCAATCTTAAGAACACTTTGTCTGAAGTCACGCTTACGGATAAGCTGAAACGTATATCATATGCAATAACAACAACAACAATCAATAATAATAATGATAATAATGACGATAATGATAATAATACATGCATTAATACAACTCCCTACATCACCACATCGGCCTCGCCAGGCTAACGTATATGTCATCGTGTCATTATACCATGACTGTGGTGGACTGTGTGGTGAAGTACAACCCCCGCTTATATAACCCTTGCTGCCCAGGAACACTCTGATGGAATCTCCTCGCAGGTAAAACGCTTTCTACTTCATTAAAGCTGGCATTATAGAAAGAAATGTAGCATATATATATATATATATATATATATATATATACTTTTCTTACATATCCAACACATTGTTAGACAACATCTGACGTACGGTAGATGGACGAATATGTACTTGTTTGCCGGACGCCAGTAACGATCTGTTGTGGGAACAATTACGGTCCAGGATCATAAAAAGAGTCTGCTGCAGAGAGGCGGTCTAGCTGACGCGCGCGCGCGCGCCGCAGCGGGGAACGTGGGCTGGGGGGCCTCCATAACCTTGGCTCCTCCTGCCTCGCGAACGAGGAAGGAAGGAAGGAATGGACGTACTTGTACGTATGTACACCAGGTGGTACGGTACTAGGTACTACGTGGCCCTCAAGCTACCTCTCCGAGGTTCTTACCTCAACACTCCCCGCGTCTACTGACCTGCAAGAGGATGAAGCGTAGCACTGAGTGAGTGCCTGGGTGAGGCTGGGTTGCCCCTTCCCCCCGCGATGCCTGGCTACCTCAGCCTACGTGTCTGGTCAGTGGCACTCGGAACCCTACCTCACCCTAACTGATCAAAACTCAACAAGTACTCGACCGGCTTCCGCGTATTCCTCCACCAACCATTACTACTTCCTCCCTGTTCTAAACTTTTTAAACGAACCGTTTGCTGAAGAGTTGGATGAATCTTTATACATGGAGGCGCGGTATCTGTATAATGCACTTTTTTCCCCCCATCTGACTACCTGACGTTTTGAGAACCTGTTTTGAGTTCGTGAGCTCCACACGACCTTCTTTAATGTGAGCCGCACACAACTCCCCTTTGTCTTGTCCCCCACATTGCCTTCTCTTTCCCTGACTTCCACACACTACATTTCTGAGTATTCAACCTCCACATGACCATTCGACGTCCACGCTCCATTTCTAAGCCTGTGACTTCCACACAACCTCTGGTAACGGCTTAATTTCTCACAGGATCTGTGGATCTCTAACCCTCACAGTGCCTTTCGCTTCAGGCCCCTGGCCTGTGGTTCGGGGTGAGGATGTATAGTGCAGGAAGCATGTGCCAGGAGAGCTCTGATGATGATGGTGAGGTCCACCTTGTGTCCATCAGTGGTGTACACGAATCCTGGGGCTGACAAGTACTGTGTCCTAGTGTATCATCAAATTAGGAAGACAGATAGATAGATCAATAGACAGACATATGGGCAAGAAGATGAATAGATAAATAGATAGACAGCTAGACAGATAGATATATGAATAGAAAGATAAATAGATGGATAGATAGATGAATATAAATAGAAAGGTAAATAGATGTATAGATAGATACATGGACAGGTAGACAGATAGATATAGATAGAAAGACAGCTGCATAGATGGATGGGATACTTAACTGTGTTGTGCTGTTACAACTGAAGTTAATGTTTCTGTGTTTTTCTTTCGCAGATCAACGTAGCAGTTTCGTCAGCCGTCTGAGGTGAGTCAGTCAGTCAGTTTCTCTCTCTCTCTCTCTCTCTCTCTCTCTCTCTCTCTCTCTCTCTCTCTCTCTCTCTCTCTCTCTCTCTCTCCTCCATACCTTGTGGGAGGCCATTAGCCCCACAACCCTCCCTCCCTCCGCCTCAACATGCCGGCCACCTCCGAGGCATCACTCGGGCGGGGAGCCGTGCACGTCCTTCTTCTCCCGCATACTAACGACCTACTGTGTCGGGATACAGGACACGGGTGACTGTGTCGGGATACAGGACACAGCTGACTGTGTCGGGATACAGGACACAGCTGACTGTGTCGGGATACAGGACACAGGTGACTGTGTCAAGATACAGAATACAATTTCCTATATTAGAATAAACGATATGCCTTAGTGTATCAGGATACAGCTTACTGTATTTGGATACAGCCAACAAATTTCCCTACAGTTCACCCCTATAATAAAATCAGCTTACCGGACACAATCGCATCCTCCAGCCTAACCTGGAGACTCCACGTATCGAACATCACAAGATAAGCTTCTCAAAAGCTGGGAGTGTCGTGTCGGTGTTGAAACCAAGCTGTTCTGTACCGCAAGGGGTTTGTCTCACTCGTCCATGTAATACTAATTGCATATCTAGGGAAGCTCTTCCTACACCTTCCTCTTAATGCCAGAGAGGAATCAAATGCCTTTTGCCTCCCCGCCATCACATCTCGATTGTCCCTTCCCATCTGCAACGACGTTGCTCTCTCTCTCTCTCTCTCTCTCTCTCTCTCTCTCTCTCTCTCTCTCTCTCTCTCTCTCTCTCTCTCCTACAGATATCGTCACTCCGGCCACCTCTCCAGTGATCTGTCTGCTCGTTTCCCGCCAGTTCTGATACGTTCTTCTTTTCCTCGTACGCTGAAGCTAGTGAATACCTGGTGAAGGAATGGGGGAGGTCTGTCTCCTACCCACCTGAGCCAAGGTTCGGGGTTGGGTCGTTGGCCTACCACAGCTGTTGAGAAGCCGCAGCCTGAAGTCCCACGTTGGCCCCCCACAACCTGGCAGGACTGGGCATCCCATGGTGTTTATCATAACGATTCCAGGCATATTGTTGAGGAGTATGTGGCTTGCTCTCACATCTCTCGTCTGTCGCTCTTCCTATAACCTTTCCAGTTCTAAATCTCGGGTCTACAAACACCTCAGTACCTCAGATTAACCTCCAGTCGAGTTTACAAAGATTTGAGGACCTCAAAATAATCTCCAGTCTGGTCTATAGACATTCAAGGATCACAAAATTAATCCCTACAATAAATTTCTTCTACTCTTGATCTGTCACGCTTCATCCCAGTAAGCCACGACCTGGGCACGCTCTTCACCACGCCATGCGAGCTACTGCTGACGGTGAAAGTATCAGGATACAGCTTGATGTATGAAGATGATACAGTAGTCATCACTGGTTCATCCAGTGGATAAGAACCTCCAGGTTCACTAGTGCCTCACATGAATATATTTATTATTTATTTATTTTGCTTTGTCGCTGTCTCCCGCGTTAGCGAGGTAGCGCAAGGAAACAGACGGAAGAATGGCCCAACCCACCCACATACACATGTATATACATAAACGCCCACACACACACATATACGTACATATACATTTCAACGGATACATACATATACATACATACACAGACATATACATATATGTCCTAGTTTCGTCTCTTCGATGTATATCAAGTGACTGTTATATTTCTCTTTTGTGTCTTCCCTGATGATGTGATTATTACACGAAAGTGCACTTGGGGACTTATCGTGTTTCATTTTCCCTGTGGACTCATACAGTACAAATAGGTAAATACAAATGAGTAATAATCACTACAAACACACCCACACACACACACACACACACGTATGTAAGGCCTTCTGATCCAGATGGGTACTGGCTTCCACCACCACACCATCGATGTAATATTCCCTATACCTTTTTTTTTTAAGCCTCGGTCATTTACATATTCAGCACCTCATTTTCAAGCTCTTGTGATCGAACATGCAGGAGTCAGTGTGTGCCATGCATCATGCATCCCATGCTGGCATACCGTTAATCCTCTCATGGTAAAGTGAAAATATACCTTTCTGTTTAGAGTATTTATTCATTCATTGAATTACTACGCTGCAAAGTTAATTATGTATTCAGTTCATTAATGAAAATTGAAAACACACAAATTCTATGCACAAAAAAAAAAAGAATTTCGTTTTCTTTATGCCTCCCACGTTTTAAGTCCAGGGGGACGACCAAAGGGTGTGCGTTACGTTAACATTATGTTCATAGGAAAAAAAAAGAGATTCGCTAATGTATTCATTTATCTTTATATCTATCTACACCAGATACTGGATGTCTGGGGCGGGCAGCTGCTGTGTGATGACGACATTCCTCTTCATAAGATAAGGGAGGAGGAGGGGAGAGTGGGGGTAAGAGTAGTAAGAGAGGGGGTGAGTGGATCTGAGAGAGGTAAAGGGAAGATGTAGAGTGGTGGGAGCAGTAGTGGTGGTAGAAGGGACATGTAGTGGGTAATGAGCAGAGGGAAGGTTTAGTGGTTGATGAGTAAAGGAAAGATGTAGTGGGTGGACGAGTCAAGGGGAGAAGCTGCTCCCGGATAGTTAGCTGGTAGAGAATAGTGGAATATTGTGTAACAGATCACTTCGCGCGGGCATAAGGGTAGCTGAGAGGTTAGCCGATTAAAGGAGGTGTCAAAGGATGATCCATCATAGGATAACTGAGCGAGGAGATGAGGTGGGGTATGGTGGGGTTAAGAGGTGAGGATTGAAATGAGGAATTCAGGAGGACAGGCAATGGAATAGGAGAGTAAACTGACATAGGTTCAGGTGGTTAAGAGTAGGGATGGAGAGGTAAGGGGTGCCAGTGGTTAAGGGTGGAGTTGGACACGTAAGTTTACTATGGGATGTTGATGGTTAAGGTTAAGGGGCGACTCACGACCTAAGACAACACTATAACTAGTATCCCTGGAGGGTCGTGGGGGATTCCACCGACCATTCTCCCCCGTCCCATTGTTAAATGGGTAGTCGATCCTTAACCAGTCTTTATGGTTGGATCATGACCGCTTGATATAGTTGCACTCATGATCGGTTTATATAGCGACACTCATGGCCAGTTCATATAACGAGACTCATGTCCCGGCTATATAGCAAGATTCATGGACCGGTTTATATACCATGGTTTATAAGCTAGCAACACCTGGTGAAGTCTCCGGGGGTCTTCTCATACCTTACAGCCCAGAATGGGTCCTGGCTGTTAGATCAGGTCGTTGGTCGACCAAGGTGTTGGAAGTCGCAGCCCTCAGGCCCACACAGCCTGGCTGGTCTGGTACACTTTGTAGGTACTTGTCCAGTGCAGTCTTAATCAACCTTCTCTACCGTGCATCCCATGGTGTTTCTGGTGACAGCTGGCAAGGTGGTGAAGAGTCTTGGTGCCTCGGATGTTTAAGGTGTTATCTCTTTTTGTCCATATCGAACCTTTGTATTTCAGAGGAAGTATTTTACATCTTCCTGTTATACATGATGATACATCTCTCCCTTCCAGCCTATGGTCGTTATACAAAGTGGCGATCACTTCCGGTTTATTTCAGTGACACTCATAGCCGGTTTATATTGGGACACTCAAGGCTGGTTTATCTCGAGACATTCATGACCGGTTCATATAGGAACACTCATGGACGGTTTATATAGCGATACTCACGGTCAGTTTATATTGCAACATTCATGGTATACGGCCTGTTAATATCAAGAAAATCTCACTTTTCACATATAACACATAGATTTCTATATCTTATTAGCTATCTCGTAGTACCTTACTATCAATAACCCATACTGAAATTCTGTTTTTCATTTTTAGAAAAAGTGTGTACGTATTTCTGTTACGAGATTAGATCCATCTGCTATTGTTAGCCAACTTGTGTGTGTGTGTGTGTGTGTGTGTGTGTGTGTGTGTGTGTGTGTGTGTGTGTGTGTGTTGATCTAATGCTCATTACTCATTCATTAATTATAATTATCTAACTTTTAATTCCACCTTGTACGATTGTTTACACTTCACTGTTGTCTTCCATTACTCTTGTGAAGAAACTGACTGTAGAACTGGCATGTACACTTTACAACTGACAGGTATTCACTGTACCACTGAGAGATGCACACTGTACCACTGAGAGATGTACACTGTACCACTGAGAGATGTACACTGTACCACTGAGATAGTAGGTCGTCATCAGGGTAGTTCAGCTTTATTATGAACAACAACAGCCAAGTGTGCAGCACGACTTCCGGTAGAGCTGGTCACTTGCCATCGGCTCATCATAATCCCCTGAACAGGTCAATACGACCCCTGAGCACGAAGATACGACCCCTGAACACGTCGGCACGACCCTTGACCACATTGATACGACCCTTGTGTATGGAAGGTACGACCCTTGAACACGTTGATACGACCCCTAAGCACGAAGTTACGACCCTTGAACACGTAGATACGACCCCTGAGCACGAAGGTACGACCCTTGTGTACGAAGGTATGATACTTGGTTGTGGTGGCGTGACCTTTGACATGACCAATGAAGGTCAGGTGTGAATCCCACTGACTCTCTCTCTCTCTCTCTCTCTCTCTCTCTCTCTCTCTCTCTCTCTCTCTCTCTCTCTCTCTCTCTCTCGTCCCAGCTGCGTCCGCCAGGAATAAACATTTCCAAGAATCGTTATAATTATGTATCTTTTTTTGTGTGAGTGTGAAGAGTCGAGCTTACTACGTCGCTCAGTGGAGTAGTCTCTCTCTCTCTCTCTCTCCTCTCTCTCTCTCTCTCTCTCTCTCTCTCTCTCTCTCTATATATATATATATATATATATATATATATATATATATATATATATATATATATATATATACACGCCCTGTAGCTTTCTGTTGTATCTTTTGGTTTCATGTACACTCTGTTGGCCATGTCGTGCTTCCTTTTGCCCTGTATTACATCCTGTCGGTCTGCGTTACGTCCTGTTGCCCTGCGTTACGTCCTGTTGCCCTGCGTTACATCATGTTGCCCTTCGTTACGTGCTGTTGCCCTTCGTTACGTGCTGTTGCCCTGCATTACATCCTGTTGCCCTTCGTGACGTCCTGTTGCCCTGCGTTACGTCCCGTTGCCCTGCGTTACGTCCCGTTGCCCTGCGTTACGTCCCGTTGCCCTGCGTTACGTCCCGTTGCCCTGCGTTACGTCCTGTTGCCCTGCGTTACGGCCTGTTGCCCTGCGTTACGGCCTGTTGCCCTGCGTTACGGCCTGTTGCCCTGCGTTACGTCCTGTTGCCCTGCGTTACGTCCTGTTGACCTGCGTTACATATTGCTGCTGTACGTTGCCCCTTGTTGCTCTTCATCACACCCCGTTGGCCCACGTTACGTCCTGTTGCGCTACATTCCACCCTCTTATCTCACGCATCTCCCTATAGTAACCCCCTACTGCTTCATGTAGCGCCCCGTTGCCTCATGTAGCGCCCTGTCATTACAAGATTCGCCCTGTTGCCTCATGTAGCGCCCTGTGACCACAAGATGCGCCCTGTTGCTTCATACAGCGCCCTGTAGCCTCATGTAGCGCCCCGTTGCCTCATGTAGCGCCCTGTTACCTCACGTGGCGCCCTGATGCCTCATGTAGCGCTCTATTGCCTCATGTAGCGCCCTGTTGCCTCATGTGGCGCTCTACTGCCTCATGTAGTGCCCTGTTGCCTCATGTAGCGCCCCGTTGCCTCATGTAGCGCTCTACTCCCTCATGTGGCGCCCTGTTGCCTCATATTGCGCCCTGTTGCCTCATATAGCGCCCCGTTGCCTCATGTAGCGCCCCGTTGCCTCAGGTTCCGCCCCGTTGTCTCATGTAACGCTCTGTTACTGGCGTTTTTGCGGCGTCTTGGGCCCCCGTGACCACAGCGTCGTGTCGAGATAAGGCCTTCAAGGCCTTGTTGTGTGACCTGGCCACCCCATCCAGGCCACGACTGCTCACGAGCGCTAGGGTTCCTCTCCCATGTACATACCTGGCCTAGGAGCCAGAACACCCACGTACATACCTGGGCTAAGAGCCTACACCCCGACGTACGTACCTGGGTTAAGGCCCAACTTTCATAAATATATATATATATATACATATATATATATATATATATATATATATATATATATATATATATATATATATATATATGTTTGTGTGTGTGTGTGTGTGTGTGTGTGTGTGTGTGTGTGTGTGTTGTAGCTATCATACTGTTCCTGACAAAATGTGGCAATGTACTAAAATGTTTATGGTTCAGGATGTTAGCATACATCATTCTAATTTGGAGATCAAGTGTATCAAAAAACATCATACTCGGCTTCATCATCTCTCGTCTTGAAGGTTCGAGGAATCCTGCCTACTGTTTTTTTCTAATGGCATCTGTTGTTCTGTTATGTTCTCTGAAGGTAATGTCATCAACCAAGTATTATTCTGGGGTCCTGCACGCAGTTCTAGCAACATGGTAAGACAAGGGAACAGCGGATCTATTGTCGATAACACATCCTGCCATGGATGAATGTGAAGTTATACGTTCACAACCCCGTAATGTTATCACTCATATCACCCTCATTTTTTTTTTTTCTGCGAAAGATACTCACGACTGATTTACAGTTTCCCTCACCTGGTACGTCTTGAGTCAACATTGTTCCCGTTTACCGTTATCTTTCGGACAAATATAAAAGGATACATCTATAAACACCAGACAAGACAAACATATAAAAAAAGGAGAAAACTGCAGATCATATCACGTTCTTTCTTATCGCGAACAAAAAGGAAATAAACGAGAAAGAATATATCATCTACACAGAATACATCATCTACACATGGCCTTCTACCGGAGGCAAATGCCACATCTGCAGCTTTCAAAGAATCTCGGGTAAAGACAGCAGGTGTTGCACTGAAATCTGGATCCCCTATACAAGTCTCTCTCCTCCGTTGTGACCAGAAAGTATAGACCAAATGGTGGGACTGAGGTGTATGTGGGAGATCCATTCCTCTCCAGCCAACTGTTCACATCTTCAGAGCACGTACGTCATGGAAGTCCCTAGTCATTAAGCGTGAAAAACCCTCATTATTTCTCAGGTCTTCCGCCCGTATGGATTAGTTTGGTCTGACGTTGAACAGCTGTTTGACGAACACTCTGACGAGATAGTACAACTTCACGCTGGACTTCCGCCTCAACCATAGCAAGTTCTCCCCTGATGATGATGATGATGTCTTTATACCCCGTTGTTGCCGAAGTACAAAGCAAGAAAAAAAAATCATAATCTCATATCTTTTTTGATGTATATACGCCAGTAAATGCTGGCCTGCATCACTTTGAGCGAGTAAGGAAAGATACAGTGAACTCTGCACTGACAATCTACGAAATCCAGTCCCTTAAGAGGATCTGTCTTATTTCTGGAATAAGAAAAAAATAAGATGTCCAAAATTTTGAATCCGCAGGGGAGTAAAGATGTTGTGAGGAACATGAGGGAAAATATCAAGACTACGTTTGTCCAGGGCCCCACGTCTGTAAGGGGCCCCTCACATCTGTCTGACGCTGTTAGGGGCTCATGTCAGCCTGAAGCTTATGTCTGTTAGAGGCCCACGTCTGCAAGGGGCCCCCACATATGTCTAAGGCCCAAGTCTGTCAGGGGCCCCCACATCTGTCTAAGGCCCACGTCTGTCAGGGACCCACGTCTGTCAGGGGCCCCCACATCTGTCTAAGGCCCACGTCTGTCAGGGACCCACGTCTGTCAGGGGCCCCACATCTGTCTAAGGCCCAAGTCTGTCAGGGACCCACGTCTGTCAGGGGCCCCCACGTCTGTCAGGGGCCCCCACGTCTGTCAGGGGCCCCCACGTCTCTACAACTTACTATCGGTAGATGCAAGACACGTCATGGGAAGACCCAGATCAGACTTCTTCAAAGGGGGAATTTTTTTTTCCACCTTCCCTCAAGGTGTACCAGAGCAGCCAGGCCGTACAACATTCATATGACGAAAACCTACAACCTGGTTCGACCAGGCCTTCGTCAGCCGAAACTTGGTCGTGGGCCAGGATGCGGGGACAGAAGAGTGCCTGCGATACCACCACAAGGTTATAGATATATAATCATATCCTATAACATGACAACCATTGAATCACTGTGGGTTGTAGTTTCTTCTTCTTCTTCTTCTTCTTCTTCTTCTTCTTCTTCTTCTTCTCCCCTTTTGTTTATAAAAGTAAAAATCACAAATCTCTTCAAATAATCGTACAAAAAAAATATATTTAGCTGAGGTCACCCGATAACTCCAGGAAAAAAAAGTTCAGCCAATAAAACCTTCTTTCGATACATCGAATGGGAAAAGTTGGCCAATATCTCTCCATCTTAATTACACATGACCACCCATAAACAAGGCCAACAATAAGAAAAAAAAAAAATATGGAAACTCGAAGTCTATAAAGAAAATGGGCTCGTTTTATAAGACAGATGGACGAATTATCAAGAAAATGATTGGTGACGATTTTCTTGATTATATATGATCTTATTACTCATGATCCATGGCCAGGGGGTCCATTCACTCTCCCCCTCCCTCCCCCTCAACTTCAAGCTTACCCATAGTTTACATCGGGTTTAACTGCTTGTTGTAAAAGTTTTCTTGCAGATTACTTTGATAACTTCCTTTGTGAGTTTACATAAAGATCACCGAGTAAATCGCCTCTCAAGAGTTTACTTATAATTCATCTCTAATCGTATGCTTTACGAATTTACTTGCAGTTTACCATGAACAAGATTTCTTAATATTCGTTCATTGTTTGTTAACTTCAAGCATGAACGCTTGTTTACTTGTTGTTTAGCTCAAAGTGATTCCTTAATTCAAGTGTCTACTGAGGGGTTACATCGAGCTCGAGTGCTTCCCTTCATAACTTATTCATAGTTTACCTTGAGGTTGGGTGCTTACTTTACTATTCTATTAGTAGTACACCTCAAGCCTGACTGTTTACCTCAGCGAACAAAACAATGCAACAGTTGCCTCTTCCAAAGCGATGGATCTTGCGGACTTTCAAGAGAATTGACGCAAAACCAGTGATGACGCTCTTCAAGGCACAAATACTCTGACAAAGATGATGTCGCTCTAGGTTACCCTTACTCTATAACGCAAGCGAAACTGCACAATTAAGAGACTTTTGAAGTATCTTTCATGGCCCGTTTTGCTATGGTAAAGAAAATGAACAACGGGGGAAACTCTGAAAGCAAACAGGAGATATATCATTATTTACACTTGGAAAATCCTAGAAGGCATGGTCCCCAACCATCGGTCAAAATTAATTTCCCATTGTCACGACAGGCGTGGAAGAATCTGTAAATTATTACCTTACAGAAAACGCGAGATAAGCGCAAACAAAGAAGACATCTTGAACATCAGGGACCACAACTATTCAATACAATGCTACACCTATCAGGAACACTATGGGTTGAGAAGTATTGACTAGGTGCACCAATCCAAGCAGCCTGGTTGACCAACACCCTAACTCAGCAGCTTGGGCCAAGCCCAGCCTGCGTGGGTATAGGGCTTCCGAAGTTTACGCCAGGTAAACTAGTCTACCCCAGGTATACTCTGAGTTCCAGAAGCAGTTTATCTCAAGCCAACTGCATACTTTTAGTTTACCTACAGTTTACCTAATACCTAGTTGCTTACTCTACAAGTCAACTTAAAGTTTGCCTCGATTCTCATCGCTTGCTGGACGAGTATACGTGGAATTTACCTCAAATTTGATTGCTTGCTTTGTTAACTGCAACATTTAAAGCCTGGTAATGAGACCTGAGTTAGTGCATTGCAGGCTGAATGGCTAAGAACTTGACCTTTCGAATCCCCGCTTCTGGTAAAAGTCAAGTCCACATATCCAGGCCTTTGCTCCCGTTCTTGAGAACAAGAACAAGTCGGGAGAAGTTGGATGGACGCTGCCCTGAATCCAGGTGTATCCATCTGGATCCATGTGTGGAAACAACCGTGAGACTATGTCGATAACAGCAGCAGTAAACCCGGATTCATTCTTTGAATACGTTCGTGAGAGAAGTCAGGCAACCGATCGATGCTATTAAGAACTCAATCTGGATTTATCCTTTGCATCCGTTCGTGGGAGGTGGCAGAGGGACCGATCACTGGAGGCAGCTTTAAATCCGGATTTATTTTGACGTCAATTTATTTCACGATTTCATGCCTGAGTACCAGAGACTTTTGCAGAGGGAGGGTGGCTAGGTAGGGGGTCTTTTGTTGTGGCTACAGAGGAAGGAAAAATAAAATGCTCCTCTGATATTTTCTGGCGTCCTTAACCCCAAAGGAGCGGCTTTTACAAGACATAATCTTTTGTTTCATTCTGTAAAGTGATTTAAGACTCATTACACAAACAGGTATATTCGAGGAAGAAACGCACGCGCGCGCGCACACACACACACACACACACACACAGAGGGGTCGGTATTTCATTTGATCCACACGAGGGGCATGACTGTGTTATACACCAGGGTCACGACACACGTGACCAACTTCCACGGGAAGGCCATATTCAGAGCCATTCACAGCAGCAGCAGCAGTTAACCCCCCCCCCCTCACACACACACACACACACACACACACACACATCCCGTCAGGAGTCACGCAGCGTCCGGCCACCTCTCCGTCAGAAGAAGGAAGGTGATGTCTTGGTGATGATCTTTACCAAGATGATTAACGTGTCCAAGACGTGCATGACGGTACGATCCTTGAGCATGACGGTACGAGCCTTGAGTATGACGGTACGACCCTTGAGCATGGCGGTACGATCCTTGAGCATGACGGTATGACCCTTGAGCATGACGGTATGACCCATGAGCATGACGGTACGATCCTTGAGTATGACGGTACGACCCTTGAGCATGGCGGTACGATCCTTGAGCATGACGGTACGATCCTTGAGCATGACGGTATGACCCTTGAGCATGACGGTATGACCCTTGAGCATGACGGTACGATCCTCAAGCACGACCTTAGGACCCATGGGTATGAGGACCTAAACTTTTGAACTCACCCTTAAGTGTAGACTTAAAAGGCCAGGTTATCATAACCAAAGGTTCGTACCGTCGTGCTCTTGGATCATGCACTGGTGCACAAGGGTCATACCGTTGTGCACAAGGGTCGTATCGTTGCGCACAAGGGCCGTACCGTTGCGCACAAGGGTCGTACCGTCGCGCACAAGGGTCGAACCGTAGTGTACAAGGGTCGTACCGTCGTGCTGAAATATCATGCAATGGGTTGGTTATTTACTTATACTAGTTTCATAACATGTTAACATCACGTGAGTTAAAACTTTAGGTGAAAGTGAACATGCTGGCTGGCCACACAGAGGGAAGCCATCACAATGATGACAAGATCAAGGTCTGTCTTGTCCTACGCTCACAACCACGAGAAGAAACACAAAGAGACATGAGTTTGTCTTGTGGTCACACAACTACAACCAGGAGTCACACTTTCGGGTCTCACAGCAACTGAACTGAAGAAATCCAAGTTTTTCCTCTGTCTTCACCTGACACCACTGGAACCTAACCCAAGCTTCTGCCTCGTCTTAAGCTGACAACACCAGGACCTGGCCAAGCTTTGCTTTATGATGACCCCTCCACACACCACTGGAGGAGCGTCTGCTGTGTCCTGATGACAAGGGCAACATAGAGTAAAATGAGACAGCTGTTTCCATGTCTATTTCTTCGGTGTCGAAATGCGAGAGACATGCCGATAAGTTGAGATCATTAACATCCCGATAAGCCGAGATGATTAACATCCCGAAAGCATGAGTTGATTGACAAACCGATGGACTAAGACGATGAACATGCCGATAGAGTGAGATGATCAAGATACGTTAAGCTGAGATGATTAAAATGTCGATAAACGACTAACATACCGATAAGGTGAGGGGATCCACATACCAGTAAACCCGAGATGATTAACATGCCGATAGGCCGAGATAATTAACATGCTAATGAGCCGTGTTGATTAACTTCCGACGGGGTATATCAATCAGCTTCATTAATGACTGAAGTAGAAATCACCCGACTCCTGGTGTGGGATGGTCACTGCAGGTGTGGTTGTGGCCTCGTTTGACCCCGGCCCTGAGATGGTACAACATAGCCCCCAGGATAGTGCAACGTAGGCCCTGGGAAGGTACAACACAGCCCGATGATGGTACAACATAGCCCCGGGATGGTACAACATAGCCCCAGGATGGTACAACATAGCCCCAGGATGGTACAACATAGCCCCGGGATGGTACAACATAGCCCCAGGATGGTACAACATAGCCCCAGGATGGTACAACATAGCCCCAGGATGGTACAACATAGCCCCGGGATGGTACAACATAGCCCTGAGATGGTACAACATAGCCCCAGGATGGTACAACATAGCCCCGGGATGGTACAACATAGCCCCGAGATGGTACAACATGCCAGTGGGATGGTACAACACAGTCCCGGGATGGTACAAAACAGCCCCGGAATGCCACCAGCATCACCACAACCATTATCACAACGGTAACCACCACCACAACCACCCTAGTTTCTGCCACACACACACACACACACACACACCTCTACTGGGCAGCCATTCACAGGTTCATTTCAAGCACTCACGACCTACGGGTGATGACAGTGGTACACAACATCTAATTAGCCAGGGAATATATTTACGCAAAAGCGGAGGGCTTAGGACACGTGCCCCCCTGGCGAGCGTGATCCCCCTGCCTTCTGTGGTGGTGGAGGCAGTGGTGGTGGTGTTGGTAAATGCTTGTCACCAGTAGTGGGGACGGGACTGTGGGAGCGGCCTGGAGCCGGGCCATCATCACTCAATCATCTACAAATATCAACACAAAACTCACCCACTTTATACCAATGACCGTCGGCCATCACCCTACGTATGGCCTCCCAATTTCTCAGTCACAAACAATCAAGTCAAACAATTAACATTTAAAAAACATAACATTTAAACAATTGAATTAAACAATTAACATTTAAACAATTAACATTTAAAAACATAACATTTAAACATTTAACATTTGAACAGACTTTTCTGGTATATCAAAACCATTACGCGAGGAAAAAAAATAGATCCACTGTCTACAAATATTCAGGGAAGCTAATACGCGTGTAGCAGGTACTGACTGATCACTGAGGTAATACTGGAGATGTATGAGGTAATACCATCATCTGTTTTCTTTCAACTGTGTGTGTGTGTGTGTGTGTGTGTGTGTGTGTGTGTGTGTGTGTAATCACTATAATCATACAACACCAGGATCCCACTAAAAAATGGGCACCTGCTGCTCGAAGGCTGCGCCTCGCTCAGTAATAGGGAGAATGTGGACTCCTTTGAAGCAAAAAGTTCTTCGACGTAACTTCAAGCAGTCGCAATCCGCCAATATATATATATATATATATATATATATATATATATATATATATATATATATATATATATATATATATATATTTTTTTTTTTTTTTTTTCTTTCTTTCAAACTATTCGCCATTTCCCGCATTAGCAAGGTAGCATTAAGAACAGAGGACTGGGCCTCTGAGGGAATATCCTCACCTGGCCCCCTTCTCTGTTCCTTCTTTTGGAAAATTACGACACGCAGGGAATACGTGGGAAGTATTCTTTCTCCCCTATCCCCAGGGATGATATATATATATATATATATATATATATATATATATATATATATATATATATATATGTGTGTGTGTGTGTGTGTGTGTGTGTGTGTGTGTGTGTGTATAATGCAGAAATCACGACCTTCGACTGTTTTCATATTTTTCATAGACACACAACATGAAGCCATGATGAGAAAAAGGAGCCAATATGAAAAAAAAAATCAAAAAATTCTGATATAATTTTGTCATTACGTTTTGGCCTGCCTAAACAGCACTAAAAACTATTATCTAACTCACGGCACCATTAGGAAATGTCAGAGGCAGAGAATTAATATTTTACAGACACCTCCTGGCTTCCCTTTGTTGATACGCCATTCTGCATTCAAATGCTGTGACGTAAACAAAAACCAGCGCCCGCTGCTGAGGGCGACATCTCTCGGCTGGATCAGTTACTAAATGTGAAATTCCTCCTCCGTGTCCACTCCACAGTGGCACATCTTTATCAACAGCTTCGACAGTTTTGAGCCATGACAACCTTGGGGGAAATATGTGACGCGTTTATGGTTTGTGCATGGACATGAAATGGTGACGATGCTTAGAATAGTAATAGGAAAATGAAAAATATGACTCAGTATAAACTGTGGGTTTTAAGATGTTCTTTTTTTCTTGTGTGCTAGAGAAGTCTACAGCAGAGGCAGGAGAATGTATCTATGTAGAAGACAAGACGTCTTGGAAAGAGGAAAGACGAGTGATTACAATTAACACCTTGTATCTTCAACAGCGTACCCTCACCACCACAGATATACATACACTCACACTGTGGTAGTGTTCGTGGTCTTAGACTTATCCTTGAAATCTGTAGGTGATACAGATATCTGGTGATTATAAGTTGACGTTGAGGGGACTTCATGACTCTGGCAGCTGAAAGGCCTGAAGCCCAAACAACGACCAATTATAATATAAGCGAGAACGAAACAGCAACAGATAAGAACAGTGATAGCGTGTTCAATCTTATCTTGAACTACTGAAGAAGGTGTTCAAGTTGTTACGTCTGGTAGTCATAACGACGTTGTTGGCCTTAATGGCCCTAGAAGTCTACAACCCTCCAGTCCACATAACCAACCATCTTAAATTGACGGTGGATGACTGAATGAAAGATGGCGGAGAAAGACCAGGGATGATAGATGGGACGAACTCTTGTCAGCAGATGACAGATAGAGGTACTCAGGCATAGTGGAGGTCCTCAGGCATAGTGGAGGTACTCAGGCATAGATGGAGGTACTCAGGCATAGATGGAGGTACTCAGGCATAGATGGAGGTACTCAGGCATAGATGGAGGTACTCAGGCATAGATGGAGGTACTCAGGCATAGTGGAGGTACTCAGGCATAGTGGAGGTACTCAGGCACAGTGGAGGTACTCAGGCATAGTGGAGGTACTCAAGCACAGTGGAGGTACTCAGGCATAGGAAGGTGGCAACAGACACAAGACAGATGTAGAGGATAAGACGTCAATACAGATACAGGAGAGAGAACCATATGTAGAAGAACAGCTGACTCAGGGTACTAGACACAGAGGAGAGAGAGAGAGAGAGAGAGAGAGAGAGAGAGAGAGAGAGAGAGAGAGAGAGAGAGAGAGAGAGATAGCCAGACATGCTGTGCTATACGAAGACTATGTTACTCTCCAAAACGCTCAACGCTGTCAGGGGTAAACGGTAAAGCAGTACTGTGTGCAAACATCATCAACTGAGGTGGACGGAAAAAAAAAAAACTTCAGTTTGACGATGTATAAAGATCTACACAACGAGAACTAACCCTTCCAAAGGTCAGAAGTACTGGAAACGACTTATACCATTCAGCATCAGTCCCTGGGGCGCGCGGACGAGAGAGAGAGAGAGAGAGAGAGAGAGAGAGAGAGAGAGAGAGAGAGAGAGAGAGAGAGAGAGAGAGAGAGAGAGAGAGAGAGAGAGAGAGAGAGAGAGAGAGAGAGAGAGAGAGAGAGAGAGAGAGAGAGAGAGAGAGAGAGAGAGAGAGAGAGAGAGAGAGAGAGGAGTAAAAAAAATATCACAAGACAAACCTCCTCAAAATGTACGTTGTCGTGACCAGCCACAGTTGTGAGAGGTGGGTGAGCCCGCCCGCCTCAAACAGACTGACTGATCAGAGGAGCAACAGAGTGTAGCCGGGTACCAGACTGAACCTGAGGAGGAGACGGCCAGAACCAACGTGAGAGAGAGAGAGAGAGAGAGAGAGAGAGAGAGAGAGAGAGAGAGAGAGAGAGAGCAAAAGACGGAGGAAGAAGAAAGACAGAAGACAATAGACGAAGACCCGAGGAAGACATAGAAGCCATGAGACAGACCAATGGTAGACACAGAAAACAACAGACAAAGACCCGAGGAAGACATAAAACCCATTAGACAAAGACTTGAGGAAAATATAGAAGACAACAAAGACTCGAGGAAGACACATTAGACAAAAGACAAAGACCCGAGGAAGACACAGAACACAACAGACAAAGACCCGTGGAAGACATAGAAGCCACGAGACAAAGACCTGGGAAAGACATAGGAGCCAACAGACAAAGACCCCAGGAGGACATATAAGTCAACAGACAAAGACCCGACGAAGACACAGAACACAAGTCACGAAGGGCACGAAAACCAATCGGCCAGACAGACACAGACTTCCGGACAGATGAACAGACAGTACAAGAGAGGTCAAGAAAACAAGAGCAACAGGTGTTTTCATACAGACGAACAAACACGACAACAGACAAACATATAAATGTACACAACCGAGACCGGGGAAAAATAGACACACACAAACAAATGAACGCAAATAAAATGAAACAGAGAAACACACACACACACAAAAAGTAGTCAATGAAGGAGAGAGAGAGAGAGAGAGAGAGAGAGAGAGAGAGAGAGAGAGAGAGAGAGAGAGAGAGAGAGAGTACATCCAGGCATCAGCTTGGGCAGATGTGTTCCCGGACGACCTAAAGCGTTTTTCACAGACCACCAAATCCCCAGTTAATAATTGATGCTTAGGTTCTTTGTGTGTGAACTGGCCAGGTGTACTGTGCTGCTGTACCAGTGCTGGAGGAAGGGATGTAGCGGTGTTGGAGAGCTGAAGTGGTGTTGTAGAGATGAAGTGATGTTGGAGAGATGAAGCGATGATGGAGAGATGTAGCGGCGTTGGAGAGATGTGGTAATGTCGGTGAGATTTAGCGGTGTTAGAAATATGTAATGGTGTTGGAGAGATGTTGTAGTGTTGGAGAGATGTGGATGTGCTGGAGAGATGTGGTGGTGTTATGAAACTGTAGAGGTTTTGGAGAGATGTTTTGGTTTTGAGGAGATGTGGTGGTGTTGGAGAGATGTGGTTGTGCTGGAGAGATGTGGTTGTGCTGGAGAGATGTGGTGGTGTTGGAAAGATGTAGCGGTGCTCGAGAGATGTGGTGGTGCTGGAGATATGTAGCGGTGCTCGAGTGATGTGGTGTTGGAGATATGTAATGGTGTTGGAGAGATGTAGTGGAATACGGTGGAAAGGTGCAATACACTGTGTGTAATGGGACGCTCTGTGCTGTTGCATGTTACAGTAATGTACAAATGTACGAACCAGCATTACAGTGATGTACACATGTACTGACTGACGTTACAGTAATGTACAGATGTACTAGCTGACGTTTCAGTGATGTACACATGTACTGGCTGATGTTATAATGCCTAAAGTTAACATGCTCACGAGGATGAAGTTAACTCGCCTCTCATGAATTCAGCTAAACTGTAATCATACCCAAATATGTTTGTCCACTGTGAATGTAACTCATGTTAGTTCCAGACACTTCACATATGATGGATTCACTACCAGGGCTGGCAGTTTTCCAGCCCCGATATACTCCCCATGTAAACAGCAAGTCGCGTTATGAGTCACAGGGTCACAAGGGCCTTCAGTCTCCTCTCTTACTGGCCCGAGTGTAAACATGACCAATTCTTACTCAGCTCCAACGCTTTGGGAATTTAATCAGTATTGTCTCTTAAACCGAACAGTCTCTCTCTCTCTCTCTCTCTCTCTCTCTCTCTCTCTCTCTCTCTCTCTCTCTCTCTCTCTCTCTCCTCCCAATTTTGTTAAACACCCTGAATCTTCACGGAGTCTTGGAAGGGAGGACGAGATCCACCAATGGTGACCTTTCCTGTGTGATCTAACGTTTCCCCATCCTCCTGTACAGAAGGTATGGGGGGGGGGAACCCTACCAGCGGTGTTGCCCTTCAAGTGTCGTAAGCTTCAGCGTGGGATGTGTGGTGTGGCACCGACGTGCGATGTCCAGGATTCCCTCCTTTGTCTCTCCTCCTCCACTTTGTTCTCTTATTTCCACGCTTCTCTCAAGTCCATTAACGTAATTGTCATTGGACCAACTTTTTTTTTCCCCCATTAACAGCGGCATCCCTCAGGGTTCTCTCCTGTATGAAGAAAGTCCCCTTTGCTTTCTTCAACAGACAATCTAATTCACTACCACATTGACGACTCCTCCCCCACTACCATCAACTCCGCCCCATCATCTGTTGGTCGAGGAGCGTCTCGTCTCATCATGTCAACCTGTACGAACTCAGGCCTACACGAGATTCTTTTTTAAAGGCAGCAGAAACTTCGTTACATTTAAAACTTCTAAGGCCAACCTTCTTCCCATTTCTCTTTCTAAAACTCTACAGGATTCTTGGGCTCTCTCATTCTACCACTGAACGCCAACAGTGTCATCGTAATTTCTGATCAACACAGGAATCCCTACATGATATAAACAGCCACCTCTTACAATCCAGTTGGATCCTGTCTAGATGCCAGGTGATCCCTCTCTTATCAACACTAATTCCAAAGTAACCAGAAGATCTGCTCGCTCTTGTTATGCACTGCTTACACATTTGGGTTTGGTTCTAACTCTACATAAGTACATACAAGGCACAGTTGCTTAAGGCAATCCTACTTAACTCTAAGTTCAAAACTATTCGTTCACTGTAGATATATCTTCCAGTCTTTCTTCTTGGGAGTTGGCAGCTTGCGTGCTTCCGACAGTAGCTAGACCACGTAATACAAAGCAACCTCCT
>NC_092230.1:33421354-33473854 GCF_036320965.1 Panulirus ornatus
GAGAACACCTTGATTAACAGTAAACATTTACAAACACAATTTTGTTTAACTTCATCTCGCCTGATGTTTTGTGGGACGAAGTTAAATTAACAGCAAATTTACATAGGCAAAAGTTACGCATAGTTTGCAAGTAATGATTAATTTCTTTTTTATAGGACGAGCCGAGTCTGGTTCACCTGTGGTCATGTTGGTAAAGTTGTGTCAGTCATCACACTGCCCTCCTCCTCTGGGTGACTGTCATGCTCACGGATTTGTGACTGTCAAGCGACTCTCATGACTGTCAATCCTGTCCTTATAATGACTGGTAACTCTACGACGTCCGTGACTACAGCAGTGTTCGTGACTGTGGGGTGATGTCCGTGGTTGTACTGCGACGTCCGTGACTGTGGAGTAGATGTCCGTGGCGATAGTACAGTGTCCGTGACTACAGAGAAGCGTCCGTGATGGTGTGTAAGCGTCCGTGTCAGCCACGAACCATCCATGACTGTCAGTCATCGTCTATGACTGTCAGCTATCGTCTTTGACTGTCAGTCATCATTTATGACTGTCAGATCCCGACCATGACCGTCAGGTACCGTCCAATATTGTGTGTGATTATCAGTTATCGATCTTGACAGTTAGGTACCGTGTGTGACTGCCTGGTACCAACCATAACAGTCAGTTACCGTGTGTGACTGCCAGGTAACGTCCTTGGTTTTCAGGTACTGTCTATGACTTTCATAAGACGTCGATGACATGAACCACATGGGTTAGGAACGGGTCATAGGTTCCTTGACCGTTGGAATGAGGAACAAATCGAAACGTTCCCTATGGGGATGACAAGGAACGAACTGGGCTCCTTCTGGCTGTAGGGATGAGGAAGAGACTTGATGTTCTCTGATCATGGGGATTAGAAATGGAACACATGTTTCCTGACCGTCAGGATGAGGAACGGACCAGACGTTTCCTGACCGTAAGGATGAGGGACGGGTCAAGCCAGACAGGAACGTGGGTGTTGAAATCTTTATGTAAGAGTAAATCTTCTTGGCTGCCACACTGCTGGTGTTGCCTGTCCTAAAACTCTCTCTCTCTCTCTCTCTCTCTCTCTCTCTCTCTCTCTCTCTCTCTCTCTCTCTCTCTCTCTCTCTCTCTCTCTCTCTCTCTCTAACCTCTTGGGTGTTCACGCACCAGACACCTTCGACAACACTTGTCACACCTATATATATATATATATATATATATATATATATATATATATATATATATATATATATATATATATACCTAGGGTAGGGGAAAGAGAAATCTACTCCACATTTCTTGCATGTCGTAAAAGTCGACTAAAGGGATCGGGAGCGGGGGGTGGAAATCCCTCGTCTTGTATTTCCGTTTGGTTAGTCTGATTTTTGCTATAAATATGGATTATGGTGAGGTGTCTGAAGATTGGCGGAACGCATGTATAGTGCCACTGTATCAAGGCAAAGGGGATAAAGGTGAGTGTTCCAACTACAGAAGTATAAGTCTTTTGCATGTACTTAGTAAGCTATATGGAAGGGTATTGATTGAGAGGGTGAAGGCATGTACAGGTCATCAGACTGGGGAGAAGCAGTGTGACTTCAGAAGTTGTAAAGGATTTGTGGATCAGGTGTTTGCTTTAAAGAAATGTGTGTGAGAAATACTTAGAGAATTAGGGTTTATATGTGGCATTCATGGATCCGGAGAAAGCATATGATAGGGTTGATAAAGATGCCTTCTGGCAGGATATAAGAATTTACGGTGTGGGTGGAAAGCTACTACAAGCAGTAAAAATTTATACATTAAGGGAGTTAGGCGTGTGTATGAGTTGGAAGAGGGGAAAGTGAATGGTTCCAAGAGAACATTGATGTGTGGCAAGGGTTTGTGATGTCACCATGGCTGTTTGATTTATTGAAAAATGGGGTGGTGAAGAAGTTCAATGCGAGAGTCTTGGAGAGAAGGGTGAGTAAGCAGTGTGTGCGGGATGAAAGGGCACTGAAAGTGAATCACTTGTTGTTTGCTGATGACACAACACTGGTGGCTGCTTTGAGTGAGAAATTGCTATGTGTGAAAGGGGGAAGTTGTGAGTAAGTATGAATGAAAACAAGATTATTAGGTTTAGCAAGGAATGGGGACGAGTTAGATGGGGTGTGAGTTTGAATTGGGAAAAATTTGAGGAAGTACAGTGTTTTCGATATCTCGGAGTGGACATGGCAGCGAATGGAACCATGGAAGCGGAAGTGTCATAGGGTGGGGGAGGGGGCGAAGGTTCTGGAAGGGATAAAGAATGTGTGGAAAGAGAGATCGGTATCTGAGAAAGAGCAAATGGGTATGATTACAGGAATAGTAGTTCCAGCAGTGTTATATAGTTGCAAGGCAAAGGCTTATAGATGAGGATTTATGGAGGAGTGTGGATGTTTGAAAAATGAAACGCTTGAGGACAGTAAGTGGTGCCAGGTAAGAGATAAAAGGGAATGAGAGAGGCGTGGTAATAGAGGGTGTAACTGAGAGAGGTGAAGAGGGTTTGCTGAGATGGTTTGGACATATGGACAAAATGAGTGAGGAGAGACTGAAAGAGAAGATAAGTTGGACAGATATGAAGGGAACAAGGAGAATGGGGAGACCAAATTGGAGACAGAAGAATTGAGTGAAAAAGTTTCGGGAGATCAGGGCCTGAACATGGAAGAGGGTAAATGGTGTGCACGGGATAGAGTGAATTGGAACAATATGGTATACAGGAGTCGACGTCCTGTCAATAGATTGAACTCGGCCATGTAAAGTGGCCAGGGGAACCCATGGAAAGGTCTGTAGGACCAGGGGAACCCATGGAAAGGTCTGTAGGGCCTGGTTGTGGATAGGGGAGCTGTGGTTTCGGTGCATTACACATGACAGCTAGAGAATGGATGTGAGTGAATGTTACCTTCCTCCGTTTGTTCCTGGCGCTTCCACGAAATGCAGGAAACGACGATCAAGTTTGCATATATATATATATATATATATATATATATATATATATATATATATATATATATATATATATATATATATGGTATTGCAGTGGAATTTATTAAAAAAGGGGGTGACTGTATTGTTGACTGGTTAGTAAGGTTATTTAATGTGTGTATGACTCATGGTGAGGTGCCTAAGGATTGGCGGAATGCGTGCATAGTGCCATTGTACAAAGGCAAAGGGGATAAGAGTGAGTGCTCAAATTACAGAGGTATAAGTTTGTTGAATATTCCTGGTAAATTATATGGGAGGGTATTGATTGAGAGGGTGAAGGCATGTACAGAGCATCAGATTGGGGAAGAGCAGTGTGGTTTCAGAAGTGGTAGAGTATGTGTGGATCAGGTGTTTGCTTTGAAGAATGTATGTGAGAAATACTTAGAAAAGCAAGTGGATTTGTATGTAGCATTTATGGATCTGGAGAAGGCATATGATAGAGTTGATAGAGATGCTCTGTGGAAGGTATTAAGAGTATATGGTGTGGGAGGCAAGTTGTTAGAAGCAGTGAAAAGTTTTTTTTATCGAGGATGTAAGGCATGTGTACGTGCAGGAAGAGAGGAAAGTGATTGGTTCTCAGTGAATGTAGGTTTGCGGCAGGGGTGTGTGATGTCTCCATGGTTGTTTAATTTGTTTATGGATGGGGTTGTTAGGGAGGTGAATGCAAGAGTTTTGGAAAGAGGGGCAAGTATGAAGTCTGTTGTGGATGAGAGAGCTTGGGAAGTGAGTCAGTTGTTGTTCGCTGATGATACAGCGCTGGTGGCTGATTCATGTGAGAAACTGCAGAAGCTGGTGACTGAGTTTGGTAAAGTGTGTGAAAGAAGAAAGTTAAGAGTAAATGTGAATACGAGCAAGGTTATTAGGTACAGTAGGGTTGAGGGTCAAGTCAATTGGGAGGTAAGTTTGAATGGAGAAAAACTAGAGGAAGTAAAGTGTTTTAGATATCTGGGAGTGGATCTGGCAGCGGATGGAACCATGGAAGCGGAAGTGAATCATAGGGTGGGGGAGGGGGCGAAAATCCTGGGAGCCTTGAAGAATGTGTGGAAGTCGAGAACATTGTCTCGGAGAGCAAAAATGGGTATGTTTGAAGGAATAGTGGTTCCAACAATGTTGTATGGTTGCGAGGCGTGGGCTATGGATAGAGTTGTGCGCACGAGGGTGGATGTGCTGGAAATGAGATGTTTGAGGACAATGTGTGGTGTGAGGTGGTTTGATCAAGTAAGTAATGTGAGGGTGGGAGAGATGTGTGGAAATAAAAAGAGCGTGGTTGAGAGAGCAGAGGAGGGTGGTTTGAAATGGGTTGAGGACATGGAGAGAATGAGTGAGGAAAGATTGACCAAGAGGATATATGTGTCGGAGGTGGAGGGAACGAGGAGAAGTGGAAGACCAAATTGGAGGTGGAAGGATGGAGTGAAAAAGATTTTGAGTGATCGGGGCCTGAACATGCAGGAGGGTGAAAGGGGGGCAGGGAATGGAGTGAATTGGATCGATGTGGTATACCAGGGTTGACGTGCTGTCAGTGGATTGAATCAGGGCATGTGAAGCGTCTGGGGTAGACCATGGAAAGTTGTGTGGGGCCTGGATGTGGAAAGGGAGCTGTGGTTTCGGGCATTATTGCATGACAGCTAGAGACTGAGTGTGAACGTATGGGGCCTTTGTTGTCTTTTCCTAGTGCTACCTCGCACACATGAGGGGGGAGGGGGATGGTATTCCATGCGTGGCGAGGTGGCGATGGGAATGAATAAAGGCAGACAGTGTGAATTGTGTGCATGGGTATATATGTATGTGTCTGTGTGTGTATATATATGTGTACATTGAGATGTATAGGTATGTATATTTGCGTGTGTGGACGTGTATGTATATACATTGTGTATGGGGGTGGGTTGGGCCATTTCTTTCTTCTGTTTTCTTGCGCTACCTCGCAAACGTGGGAGACAGCGACAAAGCAAAATAATAATAATAATAATAATACACACACACACACACACACACACACACACTTTTTAACATGCACTGGACACATTTAATGGATGATAAGGATCTAGTTAAGGGCACCTTGGATTGGAACTCTGCTCCCCACCGTTTGACAGGCCGATGTGGTCACCATCAGACCACGAGACGACCAAATTTTTCCATCTGCGACCAGCCATTGAACCATAAGATCCCCCTGTCACATCGAGTGATCTGAGAGGGTCGGGCGCAGACTTTTCCTGCCCACTCAGGTCACGAGATGTGACTGGGGATCTCATGGTCCTCTGAGATGGAAAGCTTTTGTTGCCTCGTGGTCTGGTTGGTGGTTAGCTTATCGACCTGCCATGCTGTAAGACTAGGCTCGAATCCTTGGCGACCAGGGGTAAATCGCTATCGCATATATATATTGTCAGTGACGTTAATATGAAACAGAAACATTTCGACTCTTCAAAATGATAGGTATCTTCCTCTGGTTCAGTGAGGTAGATACTTGCAAGTATCTACTTCTGGTAGAGTAAGACACATACACTCCCCTGGTAGAGTGAGCGATACATACAGATACACAAGAAGGTATGGCAGCAAGCAGACGACCTTTGTTGGCCTCTGAGGCCAGACTGTGGTAGCCTTGCATCCTGCCTTTAATCCTGAGGTGTAAACCATCATTATAATCTGAGGTTACTGGGTCGCTTATTTTGAACGAGAGCAGTGAACCGAGTATGGTCCATGAGACTTTTGAAGAGTGGCCTTTGGTAGCCTCAAAACAGCCTTGAAGGCCAATGTGCGATAAGTTACAACCTTTGCCCACATTCTGAAGGAGGTACATCCAAAATTTGTGGCCTGTAGGTGCCACGGGTTGGCCGTGAAAGAATAACACACAGACGCACACACACTTAAAGACTGTAGTAGATGTAAGATGAAGACCTTACTGGATGTCATGTGTAGAGTTTTTGTTATACATATACTTCCAGCGACTGTCTTCAGATACACACGTATGTGGAGGTATGTTACTGCGTACCATACACCTGTGCTTGTGTGTAGAAAGTATAGGACATGTGTCTGTATACATCACCCCTGCTGAAATACTGTACCTCACATTCTACTGAGGTACTGTACCTAGCCTCACTTGTAGTGGACCTCCCCTCCCCTGCTAAGGCATTGTACCTAGCTCTTGTTGCCAACCTCATGTCACCAGCGTCCATAGGAATGAACCTCACGTCTGACCTTCACACACACACACACACACACACACACACACACACACACACACACACACACACACACGTTGCCCACCTCTTCAGATGTTTATACCTATCTATCTTCCTTTTAGGTTCAGGAAAAGATCGTAATTACGAGGACAACATGACACCATAGGGCACAGTCACAGCAGCACCACACGTCACCATCACTTCTCCAAACATCTGTTCCTTACACCGTCCATAGACCCCACCCCCCCCTCTCTCCCCTTCTCTCAACCGTTCCATCACTTCTCCCCTCCCCTCCCATCACCCCTTCCTTTGCTCCATCACCTATCCGCGAGTGAAGCATTTATTGACATGTTTCGAGACATTATAATCACTCTCTCTCTCTCTCTCTCTCTCTCTCTCTCTCTCTCTCTCTCTCTCTCTCTCTCTCTCTCTCTCTCTCTGAGTCGTGCAAGATCAACTGTTTAGATACAGTGCATCATAACTGAGATGCTCAGTGGACACCATGTACGAATATGCTGGGCTTTCGTAAAGCGACCGAATACATATAATCGTGAAAGGCTCATAGATAACGAGACAAAAGAGTAAAGACAGTTCGGAAAGCCTGTTTCATCGAGGGATTCGAACCATGATAGACATTCTATTCCCAGCAGCATCAATAAGAGCGAGGTTTCAGTCACATACCCTACGTTATTCTTACTATCACCGAGTTTACACAGTAGGAGAAAAGAATGTAATCATCCCTTGCAGCCTCTCCTGGGTAAACTGACTCGCATCTTAATTGGCAACAGACAGTTTACCTCCGGGGTATCCTGCTAATCCGACGAGAAGTTCTTTTAAGAAAATCGGATCGAGAGAAACGCACTTTATTTCCTCCTATCATTGCCATTGTCTCGGTATCACAATTACGCACTATTGCAGGAGACGCCTCTCAGTGCCCGTGTGGCGTCTCAACTTTACTAATATCTGTGAGTTACACGATCCTTCTGGGCAGAGCTCCTCACATCAGCCAGGTCTCCACGCGTGAATCACCAGTAATAACATACAAACTGAGCCATACCCAAAGTTTCTAGGTCATTTTTCCTTCTGTAATTCCGGAATAATTAAATTTTACCTCCCGGAGGGAGAGATGAGGAGAAAGTTGTGAGAGGAGTGAGGACAGGGAGGGAGCGGGTGTGAGTGCAAGGAGGGAGATGATGTCAAAGCAAGGACTGGACAAGGTGTGAGTTTAGGGAGGGAGAGTGTGTGAGAGCAGGGAGAGGAAAGATATCAGAACAGGTAGGGAGAGGATATGAGATGAGAAAGTATGACATTGATAGATGAAATGAAAGCAGTGATGAATAATGTGAAACTTTAATATATATATATATATATATATATATATATATATATATATATATATATATATATATATATATATATAGTCAACAGAAATACAATTTATAGTAGAGTATTACTGCACAAAGATAAATATTCCCTTCATATGCACTAATCAATATTTACAGGCGAATGATATTCCAATTTCTGTCATTTGGTGCCAGCAGCGGAGCGGACCACATCCCATGTGTCAGTGTGGCGCTGCAGCGGGTAATGTTTTTCCACTCTGCCCCGCGTGGACGCTGAACAGCAGCACACAAACTTGATAAAGATATTTATGGATTTTCGAGCGTGCGTTACTGCCGATCTGATCTCCACTGTGCGGCGCGTCGATCAGATAACCCCAGTGCTACAGAGCCAGTCAGAATCAACTCATCTCTCGCCTCTTGTATCTAAAGTTTGCGAATACAACTTCGCAGCTGTGGACGTTGCGACCACACGCCTGTTGCACACTACAGATGTCAGAGCAGTCCTGGTGTGGTCCGGTTCTCTATATATATATCTCGAGGACAGAAAGAATGTCTGGACTTTGGCCCTTTATCTCTGTTTCCAAATAGAGGAAAGGTGGAGTACCAGACGAAAGAGAACTGTACCAAAGGCTGATTGATCTATGTTAATCATTCATCTTTGTGATGGTAAAACCAACTGATCGACAAAACGGAGCTCTGAGATGGACATGGGAACTGTTTTCTGACATCGAAGTGTTTGATGCAAGTCCATCAGATCACAGTACCGTAGAAATCAGGACAGTCTTTGATGTGGGAACATATGAATGTGTGAGTATGATACAGCAACGGAGGACAACAGCGGGTTGAGAGGATTCATTTTTCACCACGACAGATCATACTGGAGAGAGAGAGAGAGAGAGATCAATGAAAGGATTTTCCACACAGTTTGGAATGAGATCTTTTAAGGGAGGAACTTAGTTACAAAAACAAATATATATATATATACTGTGAGAGACGTGTGGTGAGGTTCAGTGGAGCAGCTGAGAATGACTACGAGTGACTGGGTGAGGCTGGGTACGACCAGTGGGCGGACGTGCATGTAGCACTGGGTTTTTATTGGTTGTAACGCGATGCTGGGGCGTGTAGCTGTAGTAGACTGTCTTGGCCTGTTATCTGGTTGTTGAGTTTTGTTTGTTTTGCTTTAGCAATGTGTGAGCGTCTTGTGTCTTGTTCACCAGTTATCTGGTCATTTTAATAGAAAATGTTTACGAACACACACAACAATATATATATATATATATATATATATATATATATATATATATATATATATATATATATATATATATAGTATGTGAACAAAAATGAACGTGATCAAAGTATACAGAGAACGGAAGCGCAGCAGAACATGTTATTACCCTCACCAGGACCCATCATGTCATGGTTCAGGGCGAAACAATTAACCAAACACCAGATGTATGTGTGTATAACATTCACCATGATATTTCCATAAGTATTATTCATAACTGAAAAATGCCTTTTACTGTGACAGTGACGGGAAGTCGGCGGGAGTTAAGACCAGAGATATTGTTGAGCGCTATCTTAAAAAACGGGGGAAAGGCTTACATTCTCAGCCTCTTAGGGGATTATGGCCGGCAAAATCGGTATTTGCATTTTTATAGAGATGGTCTTCACAGCAAGGGCCTGCTGGTCGGTCACGTGGGGAGGGAGGGTACCACTCCACTGAGCCAGGAAGGGACGCGTCCATGTATGGGGGAGGACCGGTGGGGAGGGAACATTATAACTTACGATTGTATTTATGGTCTTGAATAAGTTTGATGTTTACTCTTTTTCATTCTCTCTGCCTTGCTTCAGTGATATTCTCAAGATTATTTCAAGAGGTGTGATGACTATTTGCGTGTTACGTAGAGAGAGAGAGGTTAACACTTGTATTGCCCCCATCTCTTATCCTTTATATATATATATATATATATATATATATATATATATATATATATATATATATATATATATATATATATATATATATATATGTATATAGCATGTGATTACTCTTGTATATGTACACACACACACACACCAGCCTAAGCCTGCTACTCATTTACGAACCAGCCCCGATAGGAACACGAACACCTGTGTTGGGTATGGGCCGACTGTCACGCCCAGGATTTGAACCCACGTAGGCCCGTGCTGGGCTATGGTCAAGTACAACGCTAACTAATATATCACAAAAACCCATGTGTGTGTGTGTGTGTGTGTGTGTGTGTGTGTGTGTGTGTGTATGTGTGTGTGTATACATATGCTATCAAAGTTATATTTACTGTTGTTGGCTTCAAGAGTTTAACAACTGGAATAGACCATTTCGCCATGAATAACATTGATAGTAGTAATTACAAATGACATGTGAACCACCTCAGATCACAAAGGCACATATGGGAAAGCCTTTACTTAACAGCTGAATACCGTCCCATTTACGAAGACTGACAAGTTAAACGGAACTCAATATCATGATGAACGGCGGTCCACGGGTAAGGCAGCTCCTTGCCTCGATATGTGGACAACAAACTGAATGAGTCATTAAGGCTTCAAGACCCTTCGGTAACGCATGGGTCACTCTCTCTCTCTCTCTCTCTCTCTCTCTCTCTCTCTCTCTCTCTCTCTCTCTCTCTCTCTCTCTCTCTGGGGTGGCAGTGATGGATGTATGTTGGTGGAGTTAATGGCCATCAACAGCTACAGTGAAGGTCATTAAGCCAGACTCCCCAGCCATACGCGTCAAACTTGATATATCAAAACTATTGCTAGCTGTTTGTGTCTTTAGTTTCTAAGGTGGTGTGGAGCCTTCCTAGTATGGTGCATCATATGATGGTATTCCCTGATATAGTGCCTTCTAAAATGGTGATCGTATTATAATGTTCCCTGATATTGGTACTCCCTAATATGGTGAGCCTCATATCCTGGTGGTTCCTAATCCGTCTTGTTACTTTCACATGTATGGCCATCTTCGCACGAGTGGCCATCTTCACATATGTGACCTTCCCTTCACACGTGTGGCCATCTTTACATACGTGGCCACCTTCAACCGTGTGGCCATCTTCACATACGTGGCCACCTTCACCCGTGTGGCCATCTTCGCGTCCGTGGCCACCCTCCTGCGTGTGGTGATCTTGTCTCACTATCACGCAGGCCTTGTCGGGAGTAACGTTGGATTACTTTTTGATATTACCCACTAAATCCAGAAAATCTAATCATGGCCCCTTATGCCGCACTGATGTGAAAAGTTTGGCTTTTACTGAAGCTGGTCTGCTTGTGTTGCCTCGGTGGTGGGACTGGAACCCCTTGGACGGTTTGGCACTACGACTCTTGGAAGGTGGAAGGCTAAAGCGCTGGAAGGTGGTAACTGGAAGTGTTAGACGGTGGGGATTGGATGTTTTGGAAGGAGGTAATCACAGATATTGGAAAACGTGGATTGAGATTGATTGAAAGTGGGGACTGGAACCACTGAAGGGAAGGCAGTAACCGCTGGAATGTGCTTACTGAAACCGCGAGAGGATGAGGACTGAATCCGATGAAACGTGACGACTGGAACCGCTAGAAAGTGGGAACCAGAACTGCTGCAAGTTCGCGATTTAAAGTGATTGAATATAGGAAGAGAAACTGCTTGAAGATGATACTAGAAATAAGGGATTAATCGGGATGGTACTGGAAATTAAGGACGGAAGTTGTTGGAAGGTAAGGACAGAAGTATTGGAAGGTAGCGAATGGAACCACGGGAAGGTAAAGACCATAAAGGCTGAAATGTAGCAACACGAATTAATAAAAGATAAGGATCAGGGCTTGCTGGAAGATGGAAACTGGAACCATTGGAATGGGGCGACAGGAACTAATGGAGGATGTTGGGACTGGGGCCGCTAAGAGCTCGGGACATAACTGTTGGGAACGTATTGACTGGAACCACATCGAGATGAGGAATGGAACAGCTGAAGAATGAGAATTGTATGTTTTCGGAAGTGCGGGACATGAATCACCCACACTGGTGGTGACTGCCACTGCTGGAGTTTGGGGAATAGAATCATTGCAATAGGGTGACAGGAATCGCAAGAAGGTGAGAGGCTGGAACGGTTACAAGATATCAAGTGGTAAAGTTTGAACTTGGAATATAATGGACTTCTAAAAGATGAAGAATTGAACTGCTCTGATTGTGAGACTGGAATTGGTGAAAGATCGGGATTATGGCCACACTTGAAGACTGGGAGTCTGGCCACTCGAAAAATTGAGGAGGGTGGCCACTTCGGAGGACAGGATTAACATCTTTCTGGATGGAAGACTTGTAGCCATTCTGACGGGAAGACATTATATGCACTGTGAAGACTTTCGATTGTGGCCACACTGGAGGGGTGGGTGTCTGTAGCCGCTCACGATAAGGTGATACGAAGCAGCACTAAAGAATAAAAGCTGAAATCATTTTGGAGGGCAGGACCTGTAACCAGCCTGGAAAATGGATGCTGCGTCCTGTCTAGAGGGTTAGGATTGTGGACACGTTGGAAGGTGAGGACTTTTACCAGTGTGGAAGGAGGGGAACCCTGGCCACTGATAGTGGGATACTGTAGCCTCTATGTATCTGGGAACTGTATTCACTGTAGTTAGGGATTGTAGGTAATCTGTAAAAGGGGAATGTGGCCTCTCTGGAGGGCTGGAACTCTGATCAGCTTTGTAAACTGAACCCTAGATCGGGTCTGGAGGCTCGAGTAAAAGACAGTAACAGATAAGTGAGTGCAAATCAAGAAGGGCGAAAGAGGACACAAGATAATGTAAGACAAGAAAAAGACGAGAGAAAAGGGGGTCTGTCTGTGTGGGATGAACCCGGCATCTCTGGTGGGGCTCCGGTGTTGGCCGGCTCTCCGAATGAGAGCGGAAACTTATGGCACAAAAGTTGAATAAAAATCATCAGAGTCCCGGAGAATGTTGGTAAGTTGTGATCAGGATAAGGTCTCCGGGCTGGAAGTTGGGCAGAAATTCCAGCCTGACCCAAAAGTTGTCCAGGAAACTTGACAACGTGAGCAAGTTAAGGGTATCAGCCTGGTGTATCTGTTAGCTTTATAATTTCCTATTAGGACAGACTCCAGTATCGTGCTCGAGATAAGATTACTTATATCTATGGCCATTCTCGTGATACAAGCTCATGACCGTATTTGAATATCAGCTACATCTGTACGCGTAAATCGAAACCAAATTAAGTGAGACAAAAATTGTTGCAGTGTATATTACATTCAGAGCAATGGATTAAACAAACATTTTCAGCTTTTGTGATATATATATATATATATATATATATATATATATATATATATATATATATATATATATATATATATATGTATATTCTTAAGAGTCCACGGGGAAAATGGAACACGATAAGTTCCCAAGTGCACTTTCGTGCATTTTCCCCGTGGACTCTTAAGAATGTACTTGATCACGCGCAAAATTGTGATCGTTTCCAATATATATATATATATATATATATATATATATATATATATATATATATATATATATATATATATATAGAATTGTGTGTGTGCGCAGAGATAAATCACAAAAGAACACCTGATTCACGAATATTCTCGTAGCTTCAAGGAAATGGTGGCATGAAGATTCGAGCGCTTTTGTCATATTTCACATCTTGAGGAATACAGAGATACTGACCGAATGAAGAAGGCTTCCACACAAGCCAAGACGTCACAAGAATACAACTCAGAGCCTCTCCCTTATGTTTACTCACCATATCATGCAATCAAGTCATTGTGTTTTCCTGAACTATGGTTGTTCTGTACTACGGTTATCATGCATCATGGTAGTTCTGTACCATGGTAGTTCTTTGTTATGGTAGTTTTGTGGTGTGGTAGTTCCGTCCTATTGTACCATGGTAGTTCTACACCATGGTAGTTCTACACCATGGTAGTTCTGTACCATGGTAGTTCTGTACCATGGTAGTTCTGCACCATGGTAGTTCTACACCATGGTAGTTCTACACCATGGTAGTTATACACCATGGTAGTTCTGTACCATGGTAGTTCTGCCCCATGGTAGTTCTACACCATGGTAGTTCTACACCATGGTAGTTCTTTCCTATGGTAGTTCTACACCATGGTAGTTCTGTACCATGGTAGTTCTGCATCATGGTAGTTCTGCACCATGGTAGTTCTACACCATGGTAGTTCTACACCATGGTAGTTCTTTCCTATGGTAGTTCTCCATGATGTTAGCTCTGTACTGTGGTAGTTCTCTACTGTTGTAGTTCGGTATTGTGGTAGTTGCTGTACAGAACTACTATGGTAGTTCTGTATTATGGTAGTTCTGTACTACAGTAGTTCTATGATCAGTTGGTGCGTGTCATTACTGACGCTGTACCACCTGAAAATGTTGGGACATAGATGGAACTGGAAACTGGGGTTGGGAAATGCTGGAACATTGATGGAATTAGGTACTAGGGCTGGATATAATGTATGAACAGTGAGGGAACTGGACACTGGAACTGGAAAATGTTGGGGCATTGAGGCAACTGGAAACTGGGGCTAGAGAATACTGAAACTTTGAGGGAACTGGAGAAAAAGACAAATAAAGGTATGGATATTGAGTGAACTGGAAATACAGAGACGGAAAATGTGGGGGCATTGAGGAAACTGAAAACGGGAGCTAGAAAATGTCCCGGAGATGAAGGAATTGTCAACAGAAACTGGAAAATATGGAGACATTCAGAGAACTGGAAACTGGAATTGGAAAATATAAGGACACAGGAGTAAGGCCAAAAGATGAGAAAATTGAACATCACATCAAACAGAAATCAGAATTAAACACGATTTGGGGCAGAAAGTAAGCTGAAGATGACATATATAGAAGTGAGGAGTAACAGAAATGGATATAGAGTAAATACAAATGGAAGGGAAAACAAAAGAGAAGGGAAGAAACTAAAAGGAAAGGGGAAACTAAAGGGAAGGGGGAAACTAAAGAGGAGGGGAAACTAAAGGAGGGAGGAGAACTAATGAGGAAACTAAATTAGAATAACGTCTGATTAGTCAAAAGACGAGATATTGTGGCGTCGTCGAATATCAGCTGACGAAGATCGAGCAAGATTTCAAAGAAAGCAAGAAAAAGCAAGAAAGCAAGAAAAACAAGATAAGTGGATGATGATGATGATGATGATGATGATGATGATGAAAAGTTAGGGAACGCGGGGTTGTCATGACAACAGCCCGGGAGAAACATCTCCCCCCCCCCTCCCCCTCGCTTCCAGGGTGAGGATGAGTTCTCTCTTTTTCTCTCTCTTGAGGAAATTTATGGTTTAGGAGTAAGGAATCTTTCTGAATATCTTATAGAATAAAAAATTCGAGTATTTTCCTACAGGACAAAAGTCTCGTAGGGGTGACCCAAGAGCCACTAGGAGGCTAAGGAAAGAGAAAAATCATCTCTGAGCAGTACAAAAGCGACAGAGAGACTCTGGTGAGAGATACAGCATCTCTGGGATATACACATGCGACAGAGAGACTCTAGTGAGAGATGCAAGACTCTTTGGAAATGTAACAGTTACAGGGAGACTCTGGTGAGAGATGCACACCATTTCTGGGCAACACAGAGAGACACTGGCGATCGAGCTACACAGAGCTGCTGTGATGTTCGTGGGAGAAGCACTAACACCCCCTGAACAACACACTATCTACAGTGACACAACATTTTGAGAAACACAAGACTCTTGACCAGGTCGCAAGCCAGTGTTGGGCAACACAAGATCCTCCTACACTCACCAGGGGATGACGGTCCTCTGTGTGGAGGCAAAGGCCATAGTAACAAACTCCAGAAATTAAAGGAAAATGCAATTATTCTGAAAATCCGTTCTAAATGCGCATTGCATATAGTCATTTTTTTCTTTGCAAAAATGCTTTTATATATTTCACACTTTTTTTTTTAATGCTGTTAGTGTATTAATGACCTCCCTCAGTAATCGCCAGGGCTAAATGAATTCTCGGTCTTTCGTGTTTATTACCATTTTCTCCACGTTTCATATTTCCGCTGATGTGTATTGTGAACTGCAGCTCGACCTGTTGTCCAGGCACGTGCTGCTGTTCTGTGAAGAGAGGAGGTGAAGCTAAGGGAAAGTTTTCTCTCCAAGAACCATTCGTTTCCCTGGGGATAGGGGAGAAAGTATACTTTCCACGTATTCCCTGCGTGTCGTAGGAGGCGACTAAAAGGGAAGGGAGCGGGGGGGCTGGAAATCCTCCCCTCTCATTTTTTTTTAATTTTCCAAAGGAGGGAAAGGAGAAGGGGGCCAGGTGAGGATATTCCCTCAAAGGCCCAGTCCTCTGTTCTTAACGTTACCTCGCTAATGCGGGAAATGGCGAATAGTATGAAAGAAAGATATATATATATATATATATATATATATATATATATATATATATATATATATATATATATATATATATATATATATATATATATTTATCCCTGGGGATAGGGGAGAAAGAATACTTCCCACGTATTCCCTGCGTGTCGTAGGAGGCGACTAAAAGGGAAGGGAGCGGGGGGCTGGAAATCCTCCCCTCTCGTTTTTAGTTTTCCTAATGGAGGAACAGAGGAGGGGGCCAAATGAGGATATTCCCTCAAGGGCTCAGTCCTCTGTTCTTAACGCTACCTTGCTGACGCGGGAAATGGCGAATAGTATGAAAAAAAAAAAAATATATATATATATATATATATATATATATATATATATATATATATATATATATATATATATATATATATATATATATATCAGAATTATTCATAGATGATAATTCTTACGGATTAATCATTAGAAATACCACCGGAAAAATTTTCCAAGATTACAGAATTAGAAAAGATAAAAAGAAGCGACTGTATTCCTCAGTTCGTTACTATGAATGAATTCAAAATTCCTCTGTATTTATCATTAAGATGATATACAGTTTCCCTGGTTGAAACTCGCTCACTAATATCTTTCACGTTTCAAAACTAAATGTTTATCCCCTGCTGTAATTTGTGTCTGGCAATATATAGTAAAGATCGCTTGTAATCGCTTGTTAATCGTATTTCTTTTTATTTGTGATACAAAGCTTGATCAACATTAATCACTTCAATTTGTAATTTAAAACATGATTTATGTCGTACATCCGATTACTGATTAAAAACTTTATTCATATTTCTTTTGCTGGAAGCACAATACATTATTCAGATTATTCCCTTTCACGGTTAATGTAAAACCTATTACCATCGCAAATTAACAAATGGTCCATTCATTTTCACTAGCGTATTGTACTCCTAATACTTGGGATAGCAGATCACTGTGACCTGTGCTGACACACGCGAGTGATGGTGATCCACAGTGTATATAGAACGTGGGGTTAATGGTGACCTTCACTGTATACCGATGAACGTGAATGGTGACCCATAGTGTATAGCAGATTAAGGTAATGGTGACCTATAGTGTATAGAAGATGAAGGTGATGGTGACCTAGAGTGTATAGCAGAATTAAGGTAATGGTGACCTATAGTGTATAGAAGATGAAGGTGATGGTGACCTATAGTGTATAGAAGATGAAGGTAATGGTGACCTATAGTGTATAGAAGATGAAGGTGATGGTGACGTATAGTGTATAGAAGGTGAAGGTAATGGTGACCTAAAGTGCATAGAAGATGAAGGTAATGGTGACCTATAGTGTATAGAAGATGAAGGTGATGGTGACGTATAGTGTATAACCTATGAGGAGAAACGCCAAGTTTGGTAGTGTAGTAGTAGTGTTGAGCGGGCATCTCTGACTTTCTCAGGGATGGGTACCACTTTGCAGTTCAAGACTTCCTTAGTCTGTGCTGAACACATAGCGGAGGTTATCTTGTATAGGATGGAGTCCCACATTCCATCTTCGATTTAATCCTTTTTTTCCTCGCACCATTCATGGTTTGTTTACTCATTCTACTGCACATCAGGGACGGAGTATATTAGTACATAAGATTCCTCTCCTTTGAATCCCACTTAGCTTTCATTTCTGCTCAGAATCACTGTAGGGCTGTTCATCATAAATTCAGACACAGATTCATAAATGGAAAGTGTGCTGCTATGACACTTTCCTCTAATGGCTAACCTTTTTGGTCCTTAACTATAAGAATCTCCAACTGATGTAATTCAACCTTACCTTGTCTCTTGTGATCTGATCAATCTGTAGCTAACTCTTGAACGGATAAAGCTGATCTTTATGCTACCTTGTTTTCCTCTAATTCAGCTTTGGACTACTCTGATCTAATCCTTCTCACTCACCTCCTCTCACTGAACCAATGCTATCTATATTTTCCTCGCACAAGGTCTTCCGAGCTCCAGGTGTATAAAACGTATGGCCTGTATAGTATACTTCCTCAAATGTGCATCTGTGATACCGCCAACGCTTTCTGGCATACTTCGCCTCTGTCTAAAATCCCAGAGTCGAAATAAACGTGCTTCTTGGAATCATGCTTAGTTGCAGCTCATTCCTAACGCTTCCAAAGATCACCCCACTGCTATTTCTTCTTAACTGTCACTTCCTCAAGCATTTAGAATCCCATTCCCTTCTTTCTGATGTGCAGGAGGGATATCGTGGTAGGTCTGCTTGTGATCTGTGTGGCTCACTCCGTCTTCCTTCGTGACCCTTGACATCTCCAAAGCACTGGACCGGATGTGGCATAAGTCTTCTCTTTCTAAACTTCCATTCCCTGGTTTTCTGCCTTTTTCTGCTCTGTATTGAATAGCTTCCTCACTGGGCGTTCATTTGCAGTAGCCGTTGATGGAACGACTTCCCGCTCTCTTATAATTTCAACAATGGTGTTCGTATGGAATAATGCTCCCATATCTGGGCTGGTTCTTCATCCGATTTTCTACCAGCGAGATTGGAATCAAAAGCCTTGCGTCTCATTCATTCTCTTGACATCATCTCCCGTCACCCAGCTCTTTCTGTACGCTTGGATGTTGCTGCCCTCTCTCTGTGCAACAGGTATCATTTCGTCCACTATTCTCGTGAGCTGTCCTCGTGTATCCTTGCCACTAAGGCATGGACCCGAGGCGCATGACTGGTTGCTGCTTCCCATAGCTTCTTTGCGTAGACCTGCCACACGAGGATTGACTTTTATGATACCTCCTCCTTCCCTCGTACGGCTACACTGTGAAATTTTCTTTCTCTTTTTCTCTTCCTCTTCCTGTAGCCTCTCTGCCTGTAAACCCCTTCAGGGCCCTGATTAATTTCTACATTCTTTTTCTCTTACTTTCTTTTTCCTTTCACCTTTCGGGCACTATATATGAAAAAAAAGGTGAAAGAGCAACCAGATTTGTGAGGTAGTGAGACAGTACGACCAGGTGTTGTATGAGGTAGTGAGACAGTACGACCAGGTGTTGTATGAGGTAGTGAGACAGTACGGCTAGGTGTTGTGTGAGGTAGAGACAGAACGACTAGGTGTTGTGTGAAGCAGTTAGACAGAACGACCAGGGTGTTGTGTGAGGTAGTTAGGACGACCAGGTGTTGTGTGAGGTAGTGAGACAGTACGACCAAGTGTTGTATGAGATAATTAGACAGGACGACCAGGTGCTATGAATGAGGCTGTGCTAAGGGATAAGGTCACGCTGGGCTGGCGTGGCTGTTTTGAAAGGTGAAGTCAAGTTGGACTGGTCAGGTTATGTTGAAGAGTTACATAGAGTTACAATGATACACAAGCCACACAGACCCAAGATCCAAGCGAGGTGGTCTATCCTTGATAGTGAGGTCATGTTTGGTCAGTGAGACTGTGTTCAAGATGAGGTCATGGTAGGTCAGTCAGACTGTGTTGAAGGCATGGTTATGCTAGGTTAGGTAGGCCTTGTGGAAGGGTAAAGTCAAGCTTGACTGGTCAGACTATGTTGAAAAGTATGGTCAAGCTGGGTTAGACAGACTGTGTTGAAAGATAATGTTGAATTAGTCAAGCTAGATTGGAGGATAAGGTCAATTTGGACCAGCCAGGTTATGTTGAAGGATAAGGTCATCTGGATCAATCATGGTCAGTTGAAGGGTAAGGTCTGCTGGACTAACCAGTCTGTGTTGAAGGGTAAGGTCCTGCTGGACTGACCAGTCTGTGGTGAAGGGTAAGGTCCTGCTGGTATTGGCTATCAGAGGAACAACAATAACACAACACTAATTCCATCAGCTCCCGAAAGTCAGTCTCTTCTGCCTCTCACCCCTCGTTGAACCAGGAAAACGAAACAACACAATTCGAAGTCGTTCTTTAGAAAAGATGATAACATAACTGTGCATGTATTTAACGTAGTCTTTTATATCATATCTTCCATTAATACCGATTTGAATGACTGGCAATATCTATCATAAACTTTTGCTTTATGTAATACTCAGTATTGCGTAAAAGGTTCGAGGCACATGGTGATTCGAACCTTCCACTGAAGCGACTAAATGTTTCATCCGAGGTTGTCCAAAGAGCAACGAATGACTCACAAGATTCGAATACTTTCTACAGTTACAAATGATTGAGATTTAGAAAATAATAGAAAAATAATAGATTAAAGAATGTCATTCAGACGATGACAGTATTTTCCTTGTGAAAAACTTATCGTACATTCATGTGTGTGTGTGTGTGTGTGTGTGTGTGTGTGTGTGTGTGTGTGAACTCTCATAATGGTGAGATTCCCTAATATTTTTACCTTTGCGAAATGATGGTGCATCAGTGTTGTCCTGGGTCTCCGTCTCACAAACCCAGCCAGCAGATTTGTCGTACTTGCGTTTCACGATGTAGTCAGTGAGGTTACGAGGCATGGTTAGGAAGTGTGACACAGTGAAATCCTTACGACAGTCGTTGTTGGTGAGTTCAGTGGACATAAACCCACAGCAGAACTGAAATAAACACAACCTGTTATATCAAAGGAAACAGATAAACACCGCGGACAGTCTGTCTCGGTAGGTTAAAGCAGTACACAATTCATCCATCTCTCCCTTCCCCCCCTGGAACGCGTGTCTCCCTCTGACAGTCTGTAGACTAAACACATGAACCTCATAAAGAAACTGAATCCAATACGACGTCATTGATTCGAACCACAGTGAACCAGATGAAGCCATCATGTCATTCATCCGTCGACTTGTTTTGTGTACACAATATATACCAGAAAGGCATTAAAAGGAAGTGGGAACACGCCATTCTAACAGACAACCAGGTCGTTTTTCTTGATGTCTCTCCAGAGCCACATGGTGACCGGATGAGCGTAGGTTCTGCTGCGTCTGTTAGTTCGACTCTGTCAGTCTGTCTGTCTGTCTGTCTCTGGAGGCGTGTTCCTATGAGGCTGAGCGTCTGTCGTGTGACCAGTTACCCAGAGGGCTTAACGTTCATGTTAGACGTGTATCACAAAAACAGTGTCAGCAGTAACTGTATGCCAGTCCGGGTCTCTCTCTCTCTCTCTCTCTCTCTCTCTCTCTCTCTCTCTCTCTCTCTCTCTCTCTCTCTCTCTCTCTCTCTCTCTCATTAAGATACATAAACTGTCTACAATCACCGTCTGCTAGCCTGGCTCTCAGTCTCTCTCATATAAAGGCAAATTAAGTGTCTAGCGGCAGTGTGAGTTGGCTCTCTCTCCCTCCTCTCTCTGTCTATCACTGTCGCTCCTATCTTCCCACTCATCAAATATACGACCAATGGCCACCAGCTGAATGGCCAGGAATTGATTGTATTGGCTCGCCTGTAATTCCTAGACCAAATAACTTACCAGTGAGCTGACGGCTTCCTCACTCACTAGGATCATACAGCTGTAGATAGACATGAAGTTAATGTTCTCATATTTGCTGCGTCCAGATGTATACACGTGGAAAACCTGACTCTGGTGGGGCTTCATAAATATCTTCGTTTCCAGGGTTAGATTCTTCGTAAGTATTATCTATAACCAGTTTCACTGACCCGGGATAGGGCAGAGGAATGCACAGTCAACAGACATATCATTTATGTGTTTCCCATGCTACGTAGGGTACAAGAAGATGAACGCGAGGTCTGTAATAATGGATTAAGAAAGAGTTTCCAGTCTCGAAAGGTAGCGTCAGGTGGGGAGATGTTATGTTCTCATCCATCTGCCTCTCTAACCGGCAGTCTTATTGTTAATCTCTCTCTCTCTCTCTCTCTCTCTCTCTCTCTCTCTCTCTCTCTCTCTCTCTCTCTCTCTCTCTCTCTCTCTCTCTCTCTCTCTTCCTCCATAAAGACACCCTGAACTCACACCTCCACCCGGTCACTCCGGACTCTTAGTAACCCAGTTGAGATGTTTACTAGCATTGCTCCGCCTCCACACGTCGTGTGGGATGGGGGTGTATTATCGTGAACCTTTTCTTTCTCATGTGCACTCGAGACGTTATGTGGCGAGTCAGACTTTCTTTTTGTCAACTGTGATTTGCTGGAGGACCTGACGCTGGGGGTCCCTTCTTGCGGGATCAGCGTCAGGCGATGTTGGTGCTGTGACTTTGAAATGTGGATGTGGATTTGATAGGACGACTCTCGAGGTAGTGAACATATACACTGAATGGTGAGAGAAGCGATTCAGATAGTAAACCTTGACGTAAGGTTGATGAATGTAAAGGGATATATCACGGACGAAGGAGACATAATGTCGGCCTTAGAGCATACATATTAAAGACTCCACATGTCACAAAGAGTGTCTAGACATTTAATCATTTTGAGCTGTTGTAGGATTAGGTTGTAGATAAACGTGAGTCTATTGTTTTTGTGCCGGGAAACAGAATTGTATTAAAGACGGAGATAAGAGGATTAAGACCTGTTACCTTAGTGTTACAGTGGATAACGTGCTTCTGGTTACTGCCACAGGTGCTCAGCTCCTAGTTCCTGTAAACATATACACACGAAAGAAGAATGTTGCCCTAAGCAGATGTAAGATTATCAAATTACGAGTAAAATGGATTAATCCTAAAGTCCAAAGGCAACAGCAGAGTGATAACAGAATGTTCTCTTGACACGAAGATGTTATCTTTCAGCACAGTCATCAATATCAACAAAGATTAAAGGAAATGTTGTATGTAGAGGACAACACAGTCAACTGATGACTGGGAAGAACTGTACAGGAACATAAGTGTGTGTGTCAGTGATGGTTTGGTTCACAATTAGTTTCGGTAGGCAGTTTGGTCAAGATCATTGAGTTCCGGTATGAGGTTCACACTAATCATGATACCTGGCCACAGTGAGGTCAACTCAGATAAAAATGCCACTAGCTGAGACAGGATGCCGTGGTTTAGATAATGTAGATGAAGGTAAACACTGAAATACAGTTAACAGTGGCTTATACAAACTCCAGAAATAATACGTAAACACACATATTGATGCTATGGTTTATGTAAGTCAGTAGTATGAAAAAAGATTCAGGGTCCAGCATTTGAAACACATATATTTCTCATAAGAAAAATGTTTTACTGAACATAGGATACGTGAATGTTGTCATAATTGACTGTCAAAACCAAGCTACCAACCAAGCAGTATTTCTGCTTGTCTGTCTTCTGCTGAACATCACTTGGTTAGCTATATCACATTTCGTGTGGAGACCCAGCTGTTTGTTTAAGTTTCCCCCGGTTATTTCCGTGTCTCAGATCTTGAATCTCCAAACACTGGTGCCATATGTGTCAAGATTCATCTTATACCTACCAATTTTTTCTTAGTGTTTCGTTTACAGTTTTGGACTTTATAAGTTTTATCATTTTTGTTTTAACTCCTTAAATCCCTGCTACGAATCCGTGACAACTTCTCGTTCTCAAGCTGAAATACACTACGCAGAGGACTTGAATATACATTTATAAGAAGGAACGAAAATTCTACCATACATAAAGTCTATATTTGTTCGTGGGACTGCGTAGGTTTAAGCCTTCAAGTTTCCCGTCCATCCATAATGATCTGGAACAGATTATCAACCACGTAGTCGATATTCTAGTCATATGTTGTGACTACTCCCTTAACACCATGAAGTCGTTTTCTTTTCAAATCCTCCCAACTACAGCTTCACAAATTCATCCCCATTTGGTTCACCTCACCACACTCTCGTATACGTCCCTTTCCTTCGTGCATCACCATCTCCTCTTCCACTTCATTTTCCTCCTCCTCCTCCTCCTCCTCCTCCTCCTATTACTACTACTACTACTTATCCCCCTGGCTCCATGACGCTATGGTCGCTCTTGGACTAACAATAGTCGTTCTTTCACTTTTCATGAAAAGATTTTTATATTCTGCAGGCGATGTTTCTGTCGTTACCGAGTGTATAGCAAGGGTTATGGTTGCAGGAATGGAGGCGTCTATCCTCTCTTCCTCTAAGCTCATCTCCTCATCCAGTCTATAGCTCAGTCACCATGTCCAGAGGCCATTCGGGTAAGGTGCTTGCCTTATCGGGCCTGGAAAAACTCTTCCCTTTTAAACTTCCATTGGGCTCTCATCTCTACTGGAAGTCGTAAGTAATCTGTTGTACGTGAGGAGAAGCTCTCATTCACCCAGCGGAAGTATGATGGCTTCTCTGCCTCTTCAGATAAAATGTCTTTCTGGTCTTTGGCCAAGAATATATCTAACGTCCGTAGATCTACGGCACTTCCTTTCTGTTTTTCCATACCAACAATATATTGATAATTTCCTGTTCATAAAACCTCTCTTCTTGGTGCTGTTTTATTTTTGTAATTCCACCCTGAGCTTCGTCTTTCCCCCTCACCTTCTGACTCTTCGCTTAATGATTATGATATTCCCCCTTCTGCAATTACTATACGATGAACAGTTCTCTCTTTACATGTAACCAGCAAGAAACCTCACAAGACTGAACTGCTTCCATCTTCGGGTTATGAAACTGTGCACCATCGAGCTTGCATCTGAGTAAGCTTGTGTGAGCAGCATTGGCGTTAAAAAGAATCCTTCCTTCGTCTTAGAAGAAGGTATCAGCTTAGTCTATTCAGGGGAAGCTTGAGCATTATCACCCTTCATACTGTTATTACTATGACTCTCGTTATTTCCGAAGACTTTGACGCTAACCCCATGATTCTTGAAGGAGGCCAACAGGACATTGATACCTTCCAGAACCAATATATTCAACAGATCACCAGTAAGGGAATGGCAGGTACCTGATGACTGGTATCTGGCAAATGTCACTTTTCTGTATAATAAACAAGATGTGAAATGTGCGTTAGATTACCGCCCAGTGAGCCTCAGGTCAGGATTGGGTAAAATGATAGAGAAAATTATGAAAAGATAATATGTCTAGATCATAGATGGTACCGGATAATCAGTATGGCTTCGGTACAAAATACCTTGTATATCAAACGATAAAATTTGTCAGTGCTAAATATGAATATTGGGACTATAGTACTAAACTTATTATGCCATATATGTAGACTTTTAAAGGGCATTCGATAAAGTACCACACAGGAGACGAACGACATGTGTGGATCAGTAATTCGCTGACACACAGAAAGCAACATGTAACTTTGAATAGCGAAGCTTCACACTGGTGGAAGGTGACGAGTGGTGTGCGACAGGGGTCGGTACTTAACGCAGTTCCTTTATACATTAATGATCAAAAACTGGATCTTGTATCTTCCAAATTTGCTGATGATTACAAAACCATGAGTTAGAGCTATGAAGGAGCAAGATATTTCAGGAGAGCGTGACAAACTAGCGGAAGAGTCAGATAAACATTTGGCAGATGAAGTTTAACGTAGACAGATGTCAAGTTGTGTACTTTGGATATAAGAATATCAAACACGGTTGTTGAGCATTGGGAAATCCGCTGTCTAAGATAATTGAGGAGAAAGATGTTGGAGTTGTTCTCAGTATCAGCTGAAAGTAAGTTACTAAACTTTGATAAGCAGCAGACACAATGCTGGGTTTTATAGCCGTAAACATCAGCTAGAAATAACACTCCTGCTAGACTGCACCTCGTATGTTCAGTTCAGCTGTGAACATCAGCTAGAAATAACGCTCCTGCTAGACTGCACCTTGTATGTTCAGTCCAGCTGTGAACATCAGCTAGAAATAACGCTCCTGCTAGACTGCACCTTGTATGTTCAGTCCAGCTGTGAACATCAGCTAGAAATAACGCTCCTGCTAGACTGCACCTTGTATGTTCAGTCCAGCTGTGAACATCAGCTAGAAATAACGCTCCTGCTAGACTGCACCTTGTATGTTCAGTCCAGCTTTGGTGCCCGATCAAGGACGAAGAAGACAAGGAACAAAACTATTTCCAGTTCTGAGAATGTTGTCATACGTAGAGAGAGGTTCAGATGATCAAATCTCCTTTCTCTAAAACGGAGAATTTTGCGATGACAGCAAGATCACTTTTGATTTTCTTTTATATGAATTTGATAGCTTAAATCATGATTTTTCTGTATAGAAGGCAGTACTGATACAGTAGAAGATATAAGAATTGATGGGAAAGCCGATTCTCATAATATCTTTCGAAAGGAATTAAGAAATAGAAGTATTTTGCCCAGTGATGAAAGGATGATTACTAAAAATATTGAAAGCAACCTCGATGATTTTTGAATAATCATACGAATCAAAAGACCATTAATGAATAGAAATGATTTCCTCATTCACAGCGACATAGCCAGAGCACCAGGAGAGAGAGAGAGAGAGAGAGAGAGAGAGAGAGAGAGAGAGAGAGAGAGAGAGAGAGAGAGAGAGAGAGAGAATTTCTCTAGCGTCTACAACCGGAGAACACTTCAAAAGTGCTACAACATCTTTTCATTAGGCAGAAGCAGAAAGCAATTTCAGAGGAAATAAGAATGGTCGAAATCATACAATTATCTTCAAAAGGTAAAATCTAAGAGAGTCAACAGGTCTAGACGAACTGGTTCCTTTTGGTCATGAGAGATACGAGACCTGTGTTAAACAATTCCCATCTATTGAATTATTCAGTTAATCATTATCAAAGAAGAAAATGTCTTGCAACAGAAAATGTAGCAAATGGTACTCCAATATTTAAGGTGACTGATGAGAATTGTGAGGCAGATCACCTCCTACATCGTCACCGCTTGATGGTAAGCTAAGAAAATGATAGAAATTTTCGTTCGAAATCAACTTCCAAATTCGTCACAAGAGAAAAAAAAAAAAAAGAAATGCGTAACATGTGGTCAACACCGGCCTTCGTGGCGAGGGACTGTCATATTAATATATGCTGGAATTCTTTATTGAAATATATAACCAATGGGTTATATGAATAGAATCTAATCTCGTGTGTTTGAATTTCCAAAAGGGTTTTAAGAAAGTCCCTCGCAAGAGATGGTTGCAGGAACAAAATCTGATGATGGTTGTATAAACATATGTCAGGATGACAGATCTGATGTATGTTACGGGATGACACATCTGATGTATGTTACGGGATGACAGATCTGATGTATGTTACGGGATGACAGATCTGATGTATGTTACGGGATGACAGATCTGATGTATGTTACGGGATGACAGATCTGGTGTATGTTACGGGATGACACATCTGATGTATGTTACGGGATGACAGATCTGATATACACAGCGGGATAACATACTTGACATAATGCAGAGTAGGATAACAACTTTGATATATGCAACGGGATAACAAACTTCATATAGGCAACTGGATAACAGAGTTGATACGTGCAGGAGGATAGCAGACGCTTTGCTTAGAAAGATAACAGACGATATATACATCAGGGTAACAGACTTGGTGTATGAATCTGGAGAACAGTTTGATATATGCTTCGGGATAGCATGCTTGATATACGCATTCGGATAACAGCCTTGGCAAATGCTACAAGATGAAAGACGGCATATGAAGCAGGATAACAGATTTGGCATATGCAGCAAGACGACGGATCTTATATATGCAGCAAGATAACAATTTTGATATATACGGCAGGATAACAGACTTGATATATACAGAAGTATAGTAGACTTGATATATGCAGCAAGATAACGCACTTGGTAAATACAAGATAAAGGACAATATATGAAGGTGGATGAAGGACGTGGTATATGTAGCAAGATAAGAGAGTTAATGTATACTGTAGGATAACAGATTTGATATATACAACTGGGTAACAGACTTGATATATACAGCAGGACGAGAGACTAGATATATACAACAGGATAACATACTTTATATATGCATGTGGATAACAGGATTGGCATATATATATAGCAGGATAACAGACTTGATGTATACAATAGGATAACAGTTTTGATATATACTTGAAGATAACAGACAGGATGTATAGAGCAGGATAACAGACAGGATGTATAGAGTAGGATAACAGACTGAATATATATATATATATATATATATATATATATATATATATATATATATATATATATATATATATATATATATATATATATATATATATAACAGGATAACAGACGATATGGAGTGGTATTGAACGGTAACGCTTGTGGTGAGCTGTGGCCTGACTTGCAGCTGGTGGTGGCCTGTGTAACAACCGGAATTTCTAGATTTCCTGGCGATTTATAACATAACGCGACATGATGTAGGAGAGCAATTACAGAAGAATGCAGAATAACCCAGACAAATTATCATCCCGACCAGAGAGACGCGAGGAAATAAATTCAACGTAGATAGATGTAATGTAATTATATTTCTGGAAAAAAAAGGGAAAAACGCGAATATACTACGTTTGGAAGAGCGTGTGTCGACAGGGCTTGGCTGTGGATTGTACTCGAGAGTACACAGGAAGATGAATAGTATCTAGTAAGGACGTGCTGTAGATTCCCAGGTTATTCCCTAGAGACTTTTATAAGTCCTCTTCAAGGATGATGTGCTGGCATACTGCTCTCGAGTCTGGTGACTTAATAAAAGTTTTCGCGATGACGTGAGAAGTGTGAGATGCGAGAGTGTGAGGAAGGGAGTCTGGCTAGTGTGGTTGAAACACTTAAGATGATGGAGTGAGTCCTGCAAGTGGCCACGTCCTGGTATTGCTACGAAACAGTTTACTTCTGTGGTGTAGGAAATTGTTTTATCTCCTGCGAGACGCGTTACAGTGCTGTTAACACCCCTCTCTGTGCCCCCAGTTCGAGGTCAGACTTCTCAAGCAACCATTCAGGGGAATCGGTACTGCTTCTGCTGGAGTTGAGGAGGAATCCATCGACCGCGTCAGGGGGCTCCAGCCCCCCCGTGATTTATTTTAAAGATGAATCGCTTGTGACGACGTCCCTCCTAGTGGTGGTGCAGAACGGCGGGGGAGTCTTTACCTCCGGGTCACGGGGTTTGCCCTTCACAGTCTGCTGCTCTTTCCTGTAACCTATTTATGTGAAGGAGGACTTTCCAGGCGGTTTGCCTTCAAGTCGAAGATGCGATCACGGTCGGTCATGGAGACCGGACGTGGGTGTGCGCTGGTCAAGAGAGCAGCAAGCAGCGTGTACGTCACCGAGGTCGGGGAACAATACCATCTGCCATCACGTGAAGTTGTGCCACATTCGTGGAACCATCTGTTCCGTTTGGTCGGAACTGTGGTCAAGAAATGAATAAAGATGAATGCGTCGAATGAAGACATTATTGTCTCATATTCCCTCCCGCCCTAATCAAAAAAGTAATTGCTTTTAACCTAAGGGGAAGGCAGGATATTTCAATGATCCTTCAGGGGTGCTTAGCATGTAAAATGCTGAAAGCTTCTGATCTAGATACAGTGTTTGAAGTTCACTTGAATCTGTTAACCAAATCCGTTGGGTTAAAGCTTAAAGGAAAAACATTCTTCAACGGTATAGAAAAACTCTTCTGTATAAACAGGCTGACTGTGAGCAGTGTTAGACGCAGCCTCCTGGTGTCATAAACGCTACAACGCCAGAGATTCATTCAAGACGAAACGATAATATCCAATGGGATGGGGATCGTCAAATAGACATTCTGTTCCATCAGCAGATAATTTCGTGATACGTCAGAAGTCGTATTCTCTCTCTCTCTCTCTCTCTCTCTCTCTCTCTCTCTCTCTCTCTCTCTCTCTCTCTCTCTCTCTCTCTCTCTCTCATTAAGATACATAAACTGTCTACAATCACCGTCTGCCAGCCTGGCTCTCAGTCTCTCTCATATAAAGGCAAATTAAGTGTCTAGCGGCAGTGTGAGTTGGCTCTCTCTCCCTCCTCTCTCTGTCTATCACTGTCGCTCCTATCTTCCCGCTCATCAAATATACGACCAATGGCCACCAGCTGAATGGCCAGGAATTGATTGTATTGGCTCGCCTGTAATTCCTAGACCAAATAACTTACCAGTGAGCTGACGGCTTCCTCACTCACTAGGATCATACAGCTGTAGATAGACATGAAGTTAATGTTCTCATATTTGCTGCGTCCAGATGTATACACGTGGAAAACCTGACTGTGGCGGCTTCATGTATCTGCAGTTTCCAGTGTTCGATTCTGTTCATCATCATCTTTGTAATTCTATTGACAATATAACAGGGAAGATGAAGATGTATAAAGCTCCTGAGCACGACGGAGCGACCCTTCAGCATGACCATGCGACCTGCAGCACGACGGAGCGACCCTTCAGCACGACGGTGCGACCCTTCAGCACGACTGTGCGACCCTTCAGCACGACGATACGACCCTTCAGCACGACGGAGCGACCTGCAGCACGACGGTGCGACCCTTCAGCACGACGGACCGACCCTTCAGCACGACGGAGCGACCTGCAGCACGACGGTGCGACCCTTCAGCACGACGGACCGACCCTTCAGCACGACGATGCAAGCCTTCAGCACGACGGACCGACCCTTCAGCACGACGATGCAACCCTTCAGCACGACGGTGCGACCCTTCAGCACGACGGTGCGACCCTTCAGCATAACCATGCGACCTGCAGCACGACGGTGCGACCCTTCAGCATGACCATGCGACCTGCAGCACGACGGTGCGACCCTTCAGCACGACGGTGCGACCCTTCAGCATGACCATGCGACCTGCAGCACGACGGTGCGACCCTTCAGCACGACGATGAATCGGTTGATGTGGTATATCGGGGTCGACGTGCTGTCAGTGGGCTGAACCAGGGCATGTGAAGCGTCTGGGGTAAACCATGGAAAGGTCTATGGGGCTTGGATGTGGATAGGGCGCTGTGGTTTCGATGCATTACACATGACGGCTCGTGTACGGATGTGAGCGGATGTGGCCTCTCTTTGTCTTCTTCCTGGCGCTACATCGCTGACTCAGGGGGCGGCGATTGTGTGTGTGTGCGTGCGTGCGTGTGTGTGTGTGTGTGCTCGTGTGTGTGTGTGTGTGTGTGTGTGTGTGTGTGCTCGTGTGTGTGTGTGTGTGTGTGTGTGTGTGTGTGTGTGCGTGAGTGCGTGTGTGTGTGTGTGTGCTCGTGTGTGTGTGTGTGTGTGTGTATGAAGGGGGGATGGGACACACTAAATACTTCACTGTTAGCGAGTGTCTTAGCTTGCTTAAGTTCCTCCTGGCCATCTAGAAGTTAATCTTTACCCGACCTTCCATTGTATCATGTCTAAATGTTCCCTTTTTCTTCCAGCACAGAAATTGTAATCGCTCTGTATATGGTCTCTCGTCTATACTTCCTTCATCGCTACCTGTTCCTCATTCACTGTCATGTAGACTTCCTCCAGTTAAAAAATCATTAGCTCTTCTTGCTTTTGTTAGATTCCCGCCCCACTACCTCGTCTATACTTACTGGGTGACTCTTGCGGTAAGGCTTAGTCCACTTCCTTGTCTCTGGTTCTTTCCAAACTCTCAGTATTCGTCTTCATCCGTTGTGTTCGAATGTTTAAGACTTACTAAACAAGACATCATAGTGTATTCTCCTCTCTGCAGTTTCACAAACTAGATGACTTATGTACTTTTGTCTCTATGTCCGCATATCTCTTCTGCGCACCACTTACAATCCTTTTCCCCGTCTTCTTTAGCCTTGAAACTCATTCCCGTTCTTTCTCCAATGTTTTCTTTCGTAGTCTCCCATGTCTGTATAATATCTGTTTTCTTTGATCTACGTCTGGGTATTATAGAGAAGACCCGTTTGTCCTCCGTCTGTCTGTCTGTCTGTCTGTCTGTCTGTCTCTTTCTCTTTCTGTCTCTTTCTTCTCGTTCATTCTACCTTTTGACATTCCTATAGGAATTTTCTTCAAGTATGTTAGTTCTGTAAGGTATTTTTTCTACGTATTTCGCGTCCGGCGTGTTGTCGGGGGGATTGAGGGTTGTGAGAGAGAGCCTTTCCTTTGCTATACTTTTCTTCTACTACTTTTGAGGAGACTTCATCTTTGTGAGTAGTGTTAAGGCTAGGCCACTTCGCTTGGGCCTTTGGGGTCTATGTGGTCTCTCTCTCTCTCTCTCTCTCTCTCTCTCTCTCTCTCTCTCTCTCTCTCTCTCTCTCTCTCTCTCTCTCAACTTTACATGTGCGCTTTTCCTGTTTTTCTCTCTCTCTCTCCAGATTCCTGCGATTACTTAAATCTTGTAATCTAGTTCTTGGATTACATTCCTGGCTTTCCATATTTCTCGATGCATCTGTCAAAACTTTTCATGTTCTTTGATTACGTTCCAAAGTTTCCTAATTTCTTCATCCATTTGTCGTAACTTTTCATTCTCTTTCCTCTCTCGTCGCTAAATTCTTCTTCTCTGCCGACAAGGTGCCCAGCTGTGTCGTTCCTGGTGTCTATTTCAATCGTTTTCTCCTTCAGTTGTAAAATAGCCTAATCCTCACCCAGTGTCCTTCTCAGCTAATTCATTAATACCTAACTAATGCCTAACTACACCGTCGATTCAGACTGTAGCTAATATCGGTTCTGTGTAACGGCAGTAACAATAATTGTGATTAAAACTTTCGCATAAAACTCCAGTCCGCAGTCTTTGCTCACTCAGTCTTGAGAATGCTCACAGCCGATCACTAATAACGTAAATCATATTTCATTAAAGAGTTTAGACCGACCATCCGGGTAAGTTGCTCGCTCGTCTCGCAGTAATAAGCAAAATTGTGTTATTCGTATTTTCTATGTCACAATCGTCTTCATTTTCCCCATGATTTCCTTATACGTCCTTATTCCAGGTTATTTATCTTATTTATCAATAATTATCACAGGATGACTAGAAGAAATAAAGTAAAACACTTATCTTTTAAGGTAATATGGCTGTAAACGTCTCACCTTCACACCCAGTTTTCTACAAACATCTTCGATATTCCACAAATGAAATAGTTACATTTAGAATTCCCAAACGAAATACTACTGCCTGGGTACCAAATGGTCTGTCTGTCTGTCTCTCTGCCTGTCTTCCTGTCTCTGTCTTTCTGTCTCTCTGCCTGTCTTCCTGTCTCTGTCTGTCTCTCTGCCTGTCTTCCTGTCTCTGTCTGTCTGTCTCTCTGACTGTCTTCCTGTCAGTCTGTCTGTCTATCTGTCTCTCCTTGCACCAGTGGTTCGTAGAAACTGTAGGTCCTTCAGTGTGGTGGTCTTCAAGGGTAGAGATGGTCTTGCGTGCTGTTCCCACCCTCCCTCACCGTGACGACGGAGACGGGGTGTGTGTCGTCAGTAATTACTGGCTTGTAGTTACTTATTCATCTGTACAGTGCAGGGAGGAGGAGTTCATACACTTGTGGGGGCGCCCCCCATCCCTTCTTACGAGAGAGAGAGAGAGAGAGAGAGAGAGAGAGAGAGAGAGAGAGAGAGAGAGAGAGAGAGATCAACACAATAATAACAGAACCCCAAACTTCCCTCCAGCGTCATTTACGCCTGTGGCTCAGGCCGCCCAAATTGGCACCACCATCCGGCAGCTGGCGACCATTCCCGCCCGCCCACTGGCCGTGGGGGCTGTGTCTGCCAGAATTGGCTGGGTTCAGCCGCTGATAGCCGGCCAGAGGGCCGAGTTTTGCCCTCCTGTAGCCATTTATATGTAAATCTGAAGTGGAATGACAACAGCGCCACGCAAAACGCTGCCCCAACCCCTGCCTCTGTGGTGGCCGCTCCTTGACGTCCGCTGGTGGCTGGTCGTAGTAAGTGGTCGTCCACTGGTGGCTGGTCGTGGTAAGTGGTCGTCCACTGGTGGCTGGTCGTAGTAAGTGGTCGTCCACTAGTGCTGAGGTGTGTGTGGTCGTCCACTGGTGCTGAGGTGTGTGGTCGTCCACTGGTGCTGAGGTTGTGGTCGTCTACTGGTGCTGAGGTGTGTGGTCGTCCACTGGTGCTGAGGTGTGTGGTCGTCCACTGGTGCTGAGGTTGTGGTCGTCCACTGGTGCTGAGGTGTGTGGTCGTCCACTGGTGCTGAGGTGTGTGGTCGTCCACTGGTGCTGAGGTGTGTGGTCGTCCACTGGTGCTGAGGTGTGTGTGGTCATCCAGTGGTACGTGGTTGATGACTGCAATGAATGGTCGTTCAGTTGTACCTTTAAAAGTTTACTTGATTATATATATATATATATATATATAGGGGAGAAAGAATACTTCCCACGTATTCCCTGAGTGTCGTAGAAGGCGACTAAAAGGGAAGGGAGCGGGGGGCTGGAAATCCTCCCCTCTCATTTTTTTTTAATTTTCCAAAAGAAGGAACAGAGAAGGGGGCCAGTTGAGGATATTCCCTCAAAGGTCCAGTCCTCTGTTCTTAACGCTACCTTGCTAACGCGGGAAATGGCGAATAGTATGAAAAAGAAAATATATATATATATATATATATATATATATATATATATATATATATATATATATATATATATATATATACATATAAAGTGATGGGGCCAAACAAATGTTGGACTCTCTTCCCATCCTGTGAAGATAGATAAGTACTGTAGAAGATTACTGTACAAATAGGTGATTACATATACACAAACATTAGCAAAGACACTCCATGCAAGCTCTCTCTCTCTCTCTCTCTCTCTCTCTCTCTCTCTCTCTCTCTCTCTCTCTCTCTCTCTCTCTCTCTCTCTCTCAGATGATATGCTCACGGGCGACGTAAGGGAGTGTCAGGCACTGTGTCAGTCTTTTCACCAAGACCTTGACGTCCTCCACCTTCTGTCGGTAACACATACGATGTTCCGCTGGACGACCTGCAGTGATGAGTGGTCTGGGCGGGACGACCTGCAGTGATGAGTGGTCTGGGCGGGACGACCTGCAGTGATGAGTGGTCTGGGCGGGACGACCTGCAGTGATGAGTGGTCTGGGCGGGACGACCTGCAGTGATGATTGGTCTGGGGCAACATGAGGTCTAGATATGAGCATCTCCTCCCGCTACACACATTACGAGACATTTATATTATAAGAAGGAGGCACTTAGCTCCTCTCGGTTGCTCAGATGTTTTGCCACGCTCTTCAGCATCTTCAGTATTCATTGGTCATTAAATTAGATTATATTTCCACAGAAGAGATCATTGATACATTCATACTTTGGACAGAAAACATTTGTCGCACCAGAAGGAAAAATAATCAAAACCAACCTCGCCACGTTTGCATTACGTACGGCCTTGCATGCAAGAGCATCGGATCAGTTCCCTGCTTACGCTGGAGGCCACCGAGACTGACTGCCAGGATTCTAACTCCTTAACCCGGGAGAATCCTGTAGAGAATAGAACATCATTGGTTCTTTGTCTGTGCTGGTGGTCCAGTGTTTTGCGTTGTCTATAGTTTCGACATATACGAGTTTCTCTGGCAGAAAGCCTCCTTCCTTGTCTCATTTAATGACAGTGAACTACCTGTTTCATCAGAGAGTATCACAGTCAGGCTATCTGTGTTCTGACACAAATAGTGACATCTCCTTAGAAGGATGATTAGCAAAGTAGTTGAAAGTCTTTAACATCACTCTAGGGCTGCCAGGCTTGGCACACTAACTTTTTTTCTCTTTTTCCCTTTGAAAGCTGAAGCTGTGTTGCAACCAGATATTGTATGAAACGCTGGCGGGACTTGGGATCTTGATTTACCGAGACTGGCACAGAGAATATCGGTGCAGTACAATCTATATTTCTATACACCGTGCCAGTAGCCAACCGCACATCAGCCAAATGTTCATTTGCTGCCAAAATATGGAATGTATCAAGTAGGATAATGATAACATCTGTAGCCAATAGTGGGACTTGCCTTGGATTTATGCCTTCCGTGATTTATCAAAGTGATGACATTAAAGATCTTCGAGATGAGAGACTTGAGGTTGGATGGAAGCGAATCTTCATAACACTGAACTGGGGAGGAGCATGCGAGTTTGAAGCTTTCGCGATTAACAATATCGTTTAACCATTCTATCAGCTTTTGCCAAGATAAGCGTCTGAAGTGTAGTCTCTTTCCTTTGAACTTTGCCTAACATGGTTTTCATCCCTTTTTGGAAAATACGAACAGTCTTCCCCTCCTTCATACTACTCGGTTGCCTCTGGAAGATGGTCCAGTAGTTGATCTTTCCGTCTAGTGTTACTGAATTCCTTTATTAATGTCAAAGTCAGCGAGACAAGTGACATAGAAGGGTAGGGAGATCGGAGAGTTTGGAGGGGGAAGGGTCCAGAATTAATAGATTATCTTAATATAACTTGTCAACTTCACCAAGGGACGACCCTCCAGACTTCGTCATTAGTATTATCTGGTATTCTGTATAGCGATACAGATTCCTGAACATTACCGTGCGCTTCAGGTAATACCTCGTTTCATTAGCAGTCATGTCTGGCCCAGATATTCGAGCAAGAAGATGAGTATCGAGCAGCTGGGAGATCATGCTGGGAATAATTAGAATCAACATAAAATGTTGAAACTTGATGACTGGCTTTCCTCCCCTTGTCCTGTGTCACAGAAAACGCAGCTTTAGATATCTGGTGCATCACGTTTGCTGGATCATCTCCTCTTTGGTTCTGATTTATCATCTCTCTTCCTCTTCTTTGCTTTCATCAACTTGGAAGAGTTGAATTTTGAATAGCTGGATATGTAACTGGTAGAAACTATCAGTGGTGTGTTCATTTCCGAAATGAAGTTCATCTGGGAGTAAGCCAGTTTCCCAGAACTGCTGGATATTTATATCCTCCAGGAGTGATGCATAGGCATTACTTGTTCCAGGAGCTTTGGATTGGGGCGTAACAGAGGCTTGCTGGTGATTCACTGTTAAACAGATGATGCAACACGTACAGTCTGTCTCCACCTTCCAAATGTTCACATTCAGTGTCTGAAAAGACGAAAATCTGTATTGAACGCTTTGTGTGATCAGCTGCCTTAAAAGTACGTTACAGTCAGTGCAGTATTAATGTATTTTTTCTAATATTTACAAATAGCTTTAAGTTTATTAACTTATTTTCGGTTCGATTCACTGATTAAACAGAAATTTGATCTGGGTTTCGATATGGGACATAATGGAGTTACTTGCTATCCACGGAAACCCGGAATATTTAAAGATGATTCCTGAGTTCAAGTTGCTAAGTGAGTTCAAAGGAAATTTCCTGTCAATTTTGATGCATTTATCCGCGTGCTGACTCTACAGCCAGCAAGCTCTTAAGAAGAGTTCACTGGATGAGTTTCGATATGATGAAGGAGGAACAGAGAAGCTTTGAGGAAAAAAAAAATGTATTGGACAAAGGAAGAGACAATCCAGAACTATTCTGTAAATATCTGAGTAATAAATGTCTGTGAAAGAACGCTTAATTAAGGATGAGGGATTCAGATGGAGAGGTTTTTGAAAACGGCGAGAAAATATGTAATGAATTGAATAAGTTTTTACGGGTGGGTACAACGCCAAACGAGACTGAATGGTAAGAAAGATTTGGAAAGCATTAAATTTTTAGAAAAGAATTAAGAAGGCTATTAAAGGATCATAATCCATATAAGGTACAGAGTACTGGTGATATCTCTCCATATGTGCTGAGATAGTGTACAAATCGCTTGAAATGTTGTTGAAAACATCTTTGGAACAGGTGTTGTGCCAAGTGGGTGGAAGGGACCGAAACATTGGGCACCATCTCTAAGAAAGGAAACTGGGAAACTATGGTGAACCACAGACCAGTAACTGTGACAGTTTCGTTAGTAGAACACCAGAAGAGATCATCATAAAGCAGATGGTTGAGTTCTCGCAAAAGCACAGTTACGACCGTAAGTGAGAAACTTTGGTCCAGATAAAAGATAACATATCTTAACTTATCTTTTAGACTTCTATGACAGAGTGAGCTAATTTGTAGACCAGACAGATAGACGGGTTAGATATGTGTCTTGCCTTGTCAGAACGCATTTGCCATTGTCCCACATCAGAGGTTTCTAAAGAAGCTGGATTTTAGGCTGGATGAAAAAAAAATTGACAATGCGGAAGGGAACAGACGACACGTGTCTGAGGTACTATTTCTAAACGGGGCTGGCACACGGCAGACCACAGGTGTGCCGTATTCTCAGGGTTTAACAGACTCTTCACAACTTATGATCAGACAAAGTTAGGATGACTACCTCAAGTTTAGTCGCTTACAGGAATCATGAAGATCTAATTGAGGAGGTCCAGAGAAGCACAGTAAATGTGGTACCTGGAGTAAGACGTCAGTGTGATAGGGAGAAAGTGGAGGCTATAGACTTGCCCACCATAGAAGAGAGAGGGGTGATGGGTGACTTGATTTTAACCTTCAAGTTTCTAAATCAATTAAACAATGTCGACAAAACACATTTTTGAAAAATGCAAGGAAAGAGCAGCCCGAGATTATAGCAAGATAGCAAGAAACGTGTTAGAAATGGTGTCAAGAAGTCCTTTTATTGTATCGGTCTCATGGATGAATGGAAGAACTGCTGAAACTGCAAATGCTGACAGAATACAAGGGTTTAAGAATTTATATGATAGTAGAGAGAGAGTTCAAGAGATGCGGCCTCACGAGTGCAGAACTCCTTCCCCGTACAGTATAAAGAAGCAATTACACACACACACACACACACACACACACACACACACCACACACCACACACACACACACACCACACCACACCACACACACACACACACACACACACACACCTCGTTAACATGTTAGGATAGCCTTATGATATATTGTTTATATTGTACATATAGAGTCCAATTAATAGACTAGATTTTAGCTTTTTCTCTCGTGGTAGGAAAAGGATAATGGAAATCTACATTTATTTTGACCTAATAACCTCACCTTTGTTTACATACACAGTGGGTGAGAAGAGTAATGATACAATTTCAAGTTTACAGTTTACAGTTCAACGTATACAGTTTACGGTAAACAGTCCGTACAACACAGTTTCTTGAATAGTTACATTATACAATCTGCAGTACGCAGTCCACAGTATACACCTCACAGTATACAGTCCATAGTGTGTAGTTCAAAATATATACAGTCCATAGTATACAGTTCACAATATGCAGCCGACACAGTAAACAGTTTACATCATACGGGGTTCACGTTATATATCAGGTCATCATTCCCGAGGATTGTACTGTAGTAATCAAGGGTCGTACCGTTGTACTAAAGGGTCGTACCTTTGTACTAAAGGGTCGTACCTTTGTACTAAAGGGTCGTACCGTCGTAATCAAGGGTCGCACCGTTGTACTGAAGGGTCGCACCGTCGTAATCAAAGGTCGTACTGTTGTACTGAAAGGTTACCGTACCGTCGTAATCAAGGGTCGCACCATTGCACTGAAGGGTCGTACCGTCGTAATCAAGGTTCGTACCGTTGTACTGAAGGGTTGTAATGTCGTGCTCAAGGATCGTACCGTTGTACTGAAGGGTCGTAATGTCGTGCTCAAGGATCGTACCGTTGTACTGAAGGATCGTAATGTCGTGCTCAAGGATCGTACCTTCATGTTCAAAGATCTGCCAATTAACACAAGGGTCGTACTGCAGTGCTCAAATCTCTTCCATCCACTGAAATTTCTCAGCTAATGGAGACGCTTCGACTTGTTTTTTTTTTTATAACGCTCGAGGCTCCAGTCACAGGTAAAAGTCCACATCAAGGCCGGGTCTTAATTGAAATATAGGAGGGATTATGAAGGGGAAAGAGAAAAGACAAGGGAAAGTATTCACGAATTTTGGAGGAAGTGAAAAACCTGTGCTTTAAAATGTGCCAGGTCATAGTTATTGGTAAAGATGCGAGAGGGTACAGAATTCCAAAGCTTCGAGGTGTAGGGAAAGAAACAGTTATCAAAACGGCGCAACGGCCACACAGTAATCATGTGACGGAGTAGCTTGTCGAGTATTGCATTGGTTAACCAGTAGTAGTGGCACACAAGCAGCCACTTCTCTGGAGCAAAAAACAAAGTAATTCCTATAGAAGAGGAAAAGTGAACCAAAGTTATAGAATTAGCTTTGAAAAGTTTATAAGTCGAACCGCTTTCGACTCAACTCTATCAAGTAAGGATGCAGAGCAAGAGGCACCCCAGATATGACAGCAGTACCCATACAAGGACAGATCAGTTCTACGAGTAAATGGAACAACCGTTTGGAGGAAAAGAAATTTCGACATCTAAACAAGACACCCAGTTCCAGTTTCTTAAAGTAGACTTAGCTATTTCCATAATGTGGGATTTCCAAGAAGTAGATGTCACAGTAATATCTAGTTTATTCACTGAGTCAAGAGGTGGATTACAGAACTGTGCAAAGGAGAAGGAAAATTGTGGGCAATTTTTGATAGAGGGATGAGTAGAAGCTGGGTCTTAGAGGCAATAAACTTAACCAGATTTCGCCTACTTCACTAAGATATCCTGTCCAAGTCTGAGTTTATTGAGGAAGTTGTGTCGTGAAGAGATGCAGATCGAGAGAGAGAAAAGGGAACAGGATTGAAAATTGTTAAGTCGTCAACCTACGAGTGCATTTCGGTTATTTGTGGAAGAGAGGAAATCGTTGATGAAGAGAAAAAGTGTGAGAGACATGACAGAACCTTGAGAACATCGCTGTTGATGGAGATACGGGTGGAGGCTGTTCCATCCACAACCACAGAGATAGATCGGCTGAGACAAAGCTAGATATGAGGGAGCAAAGTCAAGGAGGGAAGCCAGAAGAGGGGAGCTTAGAGATGAGATCCCGATGCCACACCGAGTCAAAAGCTTTGGCTGTGTTAATGGCAACTACATGGGATTCTCCAAACTCTCTGTGCGATGATGACCAGACATTAGTAGGATAGGAAAGAATATCACCAGTGGATCTACGGAAGCCATACTGGTGATCAGAGAGAAGAATGCGAGATTCAAGATGTCTAGGGCTTAAGGAGTTGAGGAGGGATTCGAAGACTTTGGAAATGGTAGATGTCAAAGCAACAGGACGATAGTTGCGAGGGGTTAGAACGACCACACTTCGCAAGGATAGGGTGTACCAGTGCAAGCCATCATCACCCCTATTGTCCTTGTTATCAGTTACTGATCGTCCATTGGCCATTCTGTTATAGTGTCTCAAAAGAAATATCTCACCTGGTCTATTTAGGGAATGTTAATGGTCGACTTGTGTATATATAGTATGAGGTTCTGTCTCAGCCAATCTCGAGGGGTACAGTACGAATGCATTTTTTTTTTCACTGCCTGTCAGACCTGCATGTACGATATGAGTGTGGTTTGTCCCAGAAGATATGTGTGAGTGTGTTGTCTAATATTCCTCACATTGCTTATCAAATTCGGGAGAAGAGTGCGTTGTCCAGTACACCTCAAATCGCTTCTCCAATTCTGGAGACGAGTGTTTTCTCTGTTGGTCATCAGACCACCGGTTACAAGACCTTCCTTACCCTCCCACTACCAACATGAAGCGATGTTTCTCTCACACACGTAACCTAGAAGAATTACGTAAGAACACCAAGAGCGTGGTGTGCACCACAGTAACCTGACGTATCAAGTTATCAAGTTCAACTTGAGCATTAATATCAGTTTCATTTCTTGAGGATGAGATGTTGGGAAGGCAAAATGCGACAAGCGAGGAAACTCTGCACTTTTCTTCAAACTTTGCAACATTACCAAAAAGTCACTTGCACCGTTAATTAAAGATGAATAACAAGGGATCGTAAAGTCGAATTTTAATATACGTCTTTTCAAATTTCTTTTTCAAGGATGAGGAAATTGCCTGAAGGGGAAGGGGGGGGCTACGTGTTCCTCAGCTCCCTGGTGGCTGACATTGTCAAGGTAAGGGATTGGGACGGGGAGGGACATGTCATGCAAACTCCACCCTCGATACATGACACCCTCCCTTGTCAAGGATGGTGTCAAGGCGAGGCAGGGTTGGCACATCTTATTTGTCAAGGTATAGAGGGAACTTGCCAGATGGTTTACCCCAAACTGTATCACACTCACTGTCACACATGGTGTCAAGGCACATCATGTGTTGGAGGTTGGTGCTGGCCCAGTGACTGACATACTCACTAGTGCACCTGGAATAAGGTTACTGCTGGCTGGTGGGCGTGGCACTTGGCCTATGTGACACCCACGACGTCCATGTAGGACGAACCGGGAATCTGATCAGCGTCGAATAACACTAGTTCTTTGACACTCGATGACGTGGTGGTGAAGCTCCGCCACCCACTCCCGTTGAAGTTGTTCAGTACGCTCTGTGGACGTAGACATTGTTAGGAACTTATTTTCGGGATATATATATATATATATATATATATATATATATATATATATATATATATATATATTTGCTTATGTATTTGTTTTCCCATGAACAGTACCTTTCTAAAGACTGCGCTGCTTCTAGCAGCAAGGAAATGTTGACTCCTTTTAGTGAGAAGTTCTTGAGTGAGACTATACTCCCAGTGATACAGGCTCGTCAAAGGTGACTTTTCACTCGGAGTAACCTCGAACAGGAGGAGCCAGGTAACACACACACACACACACACACACACACACATATATATATATATATATATATATATATATATATATATATATATATATATATATATATATATATATATATATATACTTCTTTCTTTGTAGGTCAGTAAATAGCAGTAGAGGAGAGAGTGCACTACCCAGCTGATGCAGACAGCAATATCATACATAAAAGAAAATCCAAGTAACCGACACAATAAAACCTCCAGGAATTAAACGGGCGGCGGCCGCTCCCCCTCACGGACCAATTTACTGAACGAAGACAAACTGCTGGCGACCTGGCCGGCCCTGCCCTCTGTCCGTAGGGCTGCTCCTACCCACTGCCAGGGGAGGTGGGGAACCAACGCACTCTTACCCTAACCACTCCCTAACTCCACGCACTCTAGTGTGGAAGGCAATGCATTCACGTCTCTCCTTAAACGGACCCGCTTTACGTGATGTTTTCCTGGTGGCGATAACAGTGTTGTGCTGCCTGATGCTGTTGTGGGTGAGGCTGCTTCTTGCTGTTGTTGGTGAGGCTGCTTCTTGCTGTTGTGGGTGAGGCTGCTTCTTGCTGTTGTGGGTGAGGCTGCTGCTTCCTGTTGTGGGTGAGGCTGCTTCTTGCTGTTGTGGGTGAGGCTGCTTCTTCCTGTTGTTTTTAGTGCTGTTTCTGTTGTTATTGTTGTTGCTGTTACTGTCGCTTCTGTTGTTGCTGCTGTTACTGCTGCCGTTGCTGTTTGTGCTCTTGCTGCTGCTGTTGTTGTGGCTCCTACTACTACTGTTGTTGCAGCTGCTGCTATTGGATCTACTACTGTTGTTGATACTGCTACTTTTGCTGTTACAGCTGCTGCTGCTACTTGTGCTGCTGATGCTGTTGCTACTGCTGTTACTACTGCTGGTGCTGTTGCTACTGCTGTTACTACTGCTGCTGCCTCGGCTGCTGCTATGACGTCGTTGCTGTCTCTTCTGGAGCTGCTGCTGTATTGCCTTTATTGCCCCTGTTGCTGTTGCTGCGTCTGCTGTTACTGTTGCTGTCGTTGCTACTGCTATATTGCTGCTATATTGCCCGGCTGCAGCACTGCCACACAGCAGGCAGGGCCCGGCCGCAGCACGGCCACACAGCAGGTAGGGCCCGGCCGCAGCACGGCCATACAGCAGGTAGGGCCCGGCCGCAGCACGGCCACACAGCAGGCAGGGCCCGGCCGCAGCACGGCCACACAGCAGGTAGGGCCCGGCCGCAGCACGGCCACACAGCAGGTAGGGCCCGGCCGCAGCAACGGCCACACAGCAAGTAGGGCCCGGCCGCAGCACGGCCACACAGCAGGTAGGGCCCGGCCGCAGCACGGCCACACAGCAGGTAGGGCCCGGCCGCAGCACGGCCACACAGCAGGTAGGGCCCGGCCGCAGCACGGCCACACAGCAGGTAGGGCCCGGCCGCAGCACGGCCACACAGCAGGTAGGGCCCGGCCGCAGCACGGCCACACAGCAGGCAGGGCCCGGCCGCAGCACGGCCACACAGCAGGCAGGGCCCGGCCGCAGCACGGCCACACTCGGGTAAATTAGGACAAGTTTCAGTTGTCAAGAGAAAGTTTGTAAACAATGAGCGAGTCTGGTTGAGGGACAGCCTCCCAGACGGCCTCCATTATATTCTGGCCCGCAGGTGCTCTTGCCCCTGACAGCGCCTCCGTCAACTCCGTGTCAGTCGTGGCCGCCTGGCGGCGCCTCCCTCAACTTTCTGTCGTTGTCAGCGGTGGTGGTGTGTTGTGCGGAGAGTAAGATTTAGTTGGTTCTTAGAGATAGGGAAGCTTGACTTCATTGCGGTTCATCTATTTTTATATACTATTTCACATATATATATATATATATATATATATATATATATATATATATATATATATATATATATATATATATATATATATATATGTATATATATATATATGAGAGACGTTGAAAGTAAATGTGAATAAGAATGTTATTTGGTTTACCAGGGTATAGGGACAAGTTAGTTTAGGCGTAAGTTTGAATGGAAATAATTTGGAGGTGAAGTATTTAAGATTCCTCGGATCGAACACGACAGTGAATGGAACTGTGGAAACAGAAGTAAGTCATAGAGTGGATGAGGGGTCGAAAGTTCTGGGAGCACTGAAGAATGTCTCGAAGAAAGGTAGTTATCTGGAACGGCGGAAATTGGTATGATGAAGGTATTGTCGTTCCAACTGTGTTGTATGGATTACAAGCATGAGCCATACATGAGGACGCACGGATGAGGGTGGATGTTTTGGTATTGATATATTGAGGACAATATGTGGTGTGAGGTGGTTTGATCAAATAAGAAATAAAGGAGAGAGAGGTGTGGTAATAAAAAGAGTGTGGTTGAGAAAGCTGGTTAGGGTGTGCTAAAATGGTTTTGACATGCTCGAGAATGAGTGAGTAAAGGTTGACATACAGGATATACGTATGTGTCAGAAGTGGAGGGAACTAGGAGAAGCGGGAGACCAAATTGGAGATGAAAGGATATATTTTGAAAGATTTTGCGTGATCGGGGCCTGAACACGCAGGATGGTGAAGAGAGTGCAAGGAATAAAGTGGAGCGATGTGATATACAGGGGATGGCGTGCTGTCAGTTGATTGAACCAGTGCATGTGAAGCGATCATCGGAAACCATGGGGCCTGGTTGTGGATAGGGAGCTGTGGTTTCGGTGCATTACACATGACAGCTAAAGATTAGGTGTGAGCAAAAGCTGTCTTTCTTCGATTTTTCCTGATCATACCTCGCTAACACTGAAAATGGCGAACAAGCATGAAGTCTGTTGGGGATGAGAGAACTTGGGAAGTGAGTCAGTTGTTGTTCGCTGATGATACAGCGCTGGTGGCTGATTCATGTGAGAAACTGCAGAAGCTGGTGACTGAGTTTGGTAAAGTGTGTGGAAGAAGAAAGTTAAGAGTAAATGTGAATAAGAGCAAGGTTATTAGGTACAGTAGGGTTGAGGGTCAAGTCAATTGGGAGGAGAGTTTGAATGGAGAAAAACTGGAGGAAGTGAAGTGTTTTAGATATCTGGGAGTGGATCTGGCGGCGGATGGAACCATGGAAGCGGAAGTGGATCATAGGGTGGGGGAGGGGGCGAAAATTCTGGTGGCCTTGAAGAATGTGTGGAAGTCGAGAACATTATCTCGGAAAGCAAAAATGGGTATGTTTGAAGGAATAGTGGTTCCAACAATGTTGTATGGTTGCGAGGCGTGGGCTATGGATAGAGTTGTGCGCAGGAGGATGGATGTGCTGGAAATGAGATGTTTGAGGACAATGTGTGGTGTGAGGTGGTTTGATCGAGTGAGTAACGTAAGGGTAAGAGAGATGTGTGGAAATAAAAAGAGCGTGGTTGAGAGAGCAGAAGAGGGTGTTTTGAAGTGGTTTGGGCACATGGAGAGGATGAGTGAGGAAAGATTGACCAAGAGGATATATGTGTCGGAGGTGGAGGGAGCCAGGAGAAGAGGGAGACCAAATTGGAGGTGGAAAGATGGAGTGAAAAAGATTTTGTGTGATCGGGGCCTGAACATGCAGGAGGGTGAAAGGAGGGCAAGGAATAGAGTGAATTGGATCGATGTGGTATACCGGGGTTGACGTGCTGTCAGTGGATTGAATCAAGGCATGTGAAGCGTCTGGGGTAAACTATGGAAAGCTGTGTAGGTATGTATATTTGCGTGTGTGGACGTATGTATATACATGTGTATGGGGGGGGGGTTGGGCCATTTCTTTCGTCTGTTTCCTTGCGCTACCTCGCAAACGCGGGAGACAGCGACAAAGTATAAAAAAGAAAAAAAAAAAAAAAAAAAAAAATATATATATATATATATATATATATATATATATATATATATATATATTTCCCTATCAGGGGCGATCATAGCCTAGCGGTAGCGCTCCCGCCTGTTGCACAGGGGTCCCGGGTTCGATCCTGGCTGTTGGAGGTTTGTAGAAGGCGACTAAAAGGGAAGGGAGCGGGGGCTGGAAATCCTCCCCGCTCGTTTTTTTTTTTTTTTCTAATTTTCCAAAAGAAGGAACAGAGAAGGGGGCCAGGTGAGGATATTTCCCTCAAAGGCCCAGTCCTCTGTTCTTAATGCTACCTCGCTAACGTGGGAAATGGCGAATAGTATGAAAGAAAGCTATATATAATTCAGTGTAGCTTTTGAAGACAACATATGAACACTCTAGATTTCCCGGCTATGAAAATGCAGTATTTAGAGAAAAGATAGATCTTGATGGATATGCAACTGATTACGGTCTTAAGAAAAAAAAGATATATGTATGTATGTATGCCTCCATGTTACCATAAATACGTCATCATCAATGGCAACAAGTCCAGCGTCAACGTAAACACACATCACTCCGACATCAGCCAACCAAAACTTTTACTATTCCTTCCGAATTGTACCAAATAATTAGACTAATGGCACTGTGACTAATTGCCTCACTACCGTGTACACAGTAATCACTCTAATGGACGGCCATCGTAGCAAATGCTGTAGTATCCGAGACACAGCCAAGATAAGTGTGAAGATTGTGAGAAAATGAACACCTTGGTAGTACTGACCCCGAACACTTGGCGGATTACCTTCACACTAACTTTGAACGTTTTGATGGATTACCTTCACACCAAGAGTGAACGCTTCACTACATCTACAGCCGAACTTTCGGCAGATTACCTTCACATCAACGGTGAACGCTTCGGTGAATTACCTTATAACAACAGTGAACGTCTTCGCTACAAATACAGCCGAACGCTTGGTGTATTACCTTCACATCAGCAGTGAACGTTTCCCTAGATTACCTTCATATCAACAGTCACCGCTTCGCTATAACTAAAGCCGGATTACCTTCACACCAATTGGGTTTTGGTAAGAATTAATACAGTTGAAACATGTCTTGTGCTCTTACATCATCAACTGCACACCTTAATTAACGTCTCACAAATGATAAGAAACGAGACTTAATTATATTCATGTCGTCAGCATTTAAGGGTCATGATTAAGATAACTGTATGCTAATTACGAGGGGGGAACTGTTGTATTCCGGTCTCGAGGTAAAATGATCATGCAAGTCTACGTAAAGTGTGGACGGCCACTGATGTGTTGTGGATGGGAACCGGTAGCTGGGGCCGGCAGGTACTGGTCAGCTATATCGATTAGAAGAAGGCTAAAAGTGTGTTCCTACAGTGCATATATCTGTTAATGATTATCTGTTTGTAATTACCTATTTATACAGTACGGGAGGATGGAGATGTAAACTCGTGGGCTTCATCTCTTCATTGTTCTGCATCATCATACAGCTTCTCAACGTTTGTGAGCTGTCAGCATTCACAGTCTCCTGCCTTAGCTCTGTCTGTTCACCCACTGATCTCATACTATAAAGATACCTCTTTACATCTTTTCATCAAATTTCTTCCTTAGTTTCCTATTATGAATTCTGGTTGCTGTATTTTTACATCTTTTCAACAACTGTTCATTGTTGACATTGTCAAACTGATGTGGAAACTTAAAAGGTTGTGATCAATTTACTCCTTACTCTTCTCTGTTCCATGAAGGGAAAATTTTGGCATTTAGCCTCACCTTAATTCAGTTGCTTTAATTGTAGTACCAGTTTTGTTGCCCTCCTCTTAATCTTTTTCATTAGTTTTATTTCATTCTTTAAGTATGGTGTCCCTTGAGAAGTATTTTCAAGTTTGGTCGTAATATACACTGTAAATAGCTTGCTGAACCTTTCTTTACCCATGTAGTTCAATGCTGTTTCAGTGTTTACCAACAGACAGTCTCTCTCCTTTATCTCTGTCGTAAGGTGTTCAAGTTATACACAGATGCATATCATCTCCTGAGTCTTTCTTACATAGATTCCTTTTCTTATTATCCCGCCAGACGATACTCGCATCGAAGCCTTTCTCCACCGGGTCTCATCCTCATTACCTTGCACAAAATGTACTCGGGTTGAATTTTGTCATCCGCGTATCATGATAACTTTGGACTGTGTCCTGATCCCCTTGTAAGATGATGCAGTCTCCGTCATGCCTTACCTCCTTCACTAAGGATTTTTTTTCCGGTATTCTACTTGCTCTCTGAGTATGTCTTCCAGTGTTTTACAGACAGTATCCGTCAGACATAATGTCTTGCCGTTCAGCACTATGTCTTGATGTCTCTTAAAAAACAGACATGGCATTTGCTACCTTCACTCCTTTGGTGCTCAGCGAGACATGAAAAATACTTCAAGAGGCCCGTCGCTCGCATCCTCTCTACTCTTCAGGAGATGTATAGAACCCGCCAGGAACGTAAGTCTTATGTGGGTTAAGACCCTCAAGTACTCTGCTAGTGTCAAACAAGTTTCGGGACCTCTTCCGCATCCCACCTCGCTGGCTACAGCGACTGCCAACTAGAAAGCACATTTGAACTTGTCATTCAGCTCCCCGCATATATCAACACTGACCTTTACAATTCTTCCATTTGAATCCTGTCTTTACATGTGATGAATTTTTTTTAAATGTTTTGGATTAAATCCTGTCTTCTCCACACCATATTCTTTGCAGAATATTTCTTCTTCTCCTTCCTTGACTTACTGTACTCATTCCTTGATTACTCTGGCGGAGACTTGATGTTGTGTTGCCTGTATTTCCTCCATGGTGTATCCTTAAACTCTTTTGCACAAGACATATCTAAATGTACCACATCGTTCTCTTAACATTCTCTCGTTATATGCAGCTGACCATATTCAGGATCTAACACCTTCGTTATAAATTTCACAGAATCTTTTCATATCAGTTCTCTTGTGTTGTGGCTCTGAAAATCTGTTTCCCTAATTTCGCACTTTAGAAAATTCATTTACTCTGAGTCATGTCCACATTTACATCTCTTTTTTGAGTTTCGTTTCCTCTCTGATCCTCATGTGTCTTCTTGAACCACTTAGTGAGATTCAAGCGTTGCATTGATCACCATTTTCCAGTTGCTGTATCATGAATGTTATTTTCAGTTTCTTAGTTTAAGAATCGATTTTGTTTGGATGACGTATTGCCCTTGAAATTCGTACGTATTCTTAGACATGCTGTTACAGGTGATGTTTACTTTCTAAGAACTCATGTCTCCATGACTTTCTGTCGACATAATGGTTTGTATCTCACAGTCTTTATCGTTATAACTGAACTCCTCAATTATCAGAACATCAACTTCTTTAAGGAGTGCGTGTTGTGCTGTTTCCTGTGCTATTGTCTTTCATTGTTTTAGTTATATATTTGTTCTGGTTCATTACAATTCTTAGCAGGATTTAAAGTTATTAACAGAACTTGGTAATTTTTTTTTTTTCAATTGTTTTTTCCATTACATCCTGTTAATATGGGTTATTTACCAATATATCCTGAGACTTAAGGATGCCCCATATTAAGGGGTCCAATCTTCCCCATACTTTGGTGTCATGTGTCCTTGGTGACAGATTAGATCAAACCTTTATGTTCAACAATACCAAGTTTTGTTTTCCTTATTTCGGCCATTGAAATTCAGCTCTTTTCCGTTTGATATCAGTCCATCCACGTCCTCAATATCAGTCCATCTGAGTTTTTGATATCAATCTATCAGAGTTCTGAATATCAGTCTATCAGAGTTCTTGATATCAGTCTATCCGAGTTCTTAATATCAATCTAACAGAGTTCTTAATATCAGTGTATCAGAGTTCTTCATATCAGTCTATCAAAGTTCTTAATATCGGTCTATCAGAGTTCTTAATATCGATCTATCAGCGTTCTTGATATCGTCCAATCGAGTTCTTAATATCGGTCTATCAGAGTTCTTAATATCGGTCTATCAGAGTTCTTAATATCGGTCTATCAGGGTTCTTAATATCGGTCTATCAGAGTTCGTATTTATTACTTTCAGTCTGACTCTGGCATCATGACACAGTGCTGATATCTCTGAGGTCATGGTGGGTATTTTCTTCATTATAACCATTTGTGGTTTCTGTCTGTAATCTTTACTTTTTTCCCTCGTCCAGTTCTTCGAACGATCTCTTCTGATGTATACCTGGCAGAATTACGCCTTGTTAGCAGGTTCCTAAGCCAGTGTAATTACCTCCTGGCTTTCAAACTTTGTGTCAGGGGTGATCTTTCCTCGACTCTCATTAATGTTTTGATCATGTCTGCCGATTTCTATTGTTTCTTTAATCTCAGAAATTGTATCTGGCACGTGTCTGTATGCCATTAATCGTCTTTTCATCAATGTTTCCTTCTTTGCCACCCTCGCCCATTATGGCCAGAATATGGTCTCCATCCAGACTAAATATCATGAACGACTTAGATCTGCCTTCCTTTTGGCTTGCGTCTTTAGTTGTTGATCAGCCCACTTGTCGGCTAAGTCCTGCGGTATTGATCTGCCAACCTCCTGGTCTCTGGCTTTCTTCAAAAGTCTCCATTTCCACAAACGCGCATTGATCTTGAATATCTTGCTCTTTTTAGATTAACCTAACAGCGGACAAAAACCCTTCCCAGGTTTTGCTAACGGTGTATAGTCTCTTTAGCTTTACTCAGTAATCTATTGTCTCTCTATTTCAGGGTCTCAATGCCTGTGCTTCTCAGAACCAGTTTGTTCCCTGTGTTTTTTGTTTTGTTTTGTTCCTCGACCCCAGAATTAGCTCCTATTTCGTATCCTTTACCTGTTTCCTATCCTTTGATAACGATGATGTCTCTTCTGTATGATAATTCCATTACCTTTTTCTCTCTAATGCCTTCCGTTGTTGCACCAGCTTTCCTGTCTGATCTTCTGAACTCTTTCCGTCGCTTTGACTTCGTTATCATGCTCTTTTATTCTACTTCTCAGCTCCCAAGTGTCTTTATCCACCTGCTGGCTCTTTTCCTGGTCTTTGACTTGATTCCTTACTTTCTTCATCCATTAGTTTTAGATTCTGATCCTGTTTGTCTATAAGTGACAAAAAGCTCCCCAAGCTTAAGTTCCTTCTGATTTTATCCCATATTCCTTATTGTTTTTGTTTTACATTATGCAACGTAAGTCCAGTAACATCCCGTTCATACAGCCTCCCTCAAGAAGACATAATTACCGCCATTTGGTCATGATGATTGACCTTCCCTTACTTAGCTTTGCGCTTGTAACGACATATGTCTCCAGCGTTCACTTGTAACATAAAGATTATGTAAATCTTCTCACAGAATCTCATCCCAACTCTGTTCCTTTACTGCAGCATGTAAATTCTATAAAACCTGGCTCATGCACCGAGATAAAAGAATGTGATGAAATGAAAACCGAGTTTTGAATGGAGTCAGCAGACACTGTTGACAGATGGAACATCGCTACTAGTAAGTCATAACAAAAATAATATTTTGCCATCACACTGTCCTTTAATGTCTCTTCTCTCTCTCTCTCTCTCTCTCTCTCTCTCTCTCTCTCTCTCTCTCTCTCTCTCTCTCTCTCTCTCTCTCTCTCTCTCTCAACATCCTTAGATATCCTCTTTGGCCAGTTGTTCATCGTTTTTATGCCATGGCCTTTAGCAATATTAGCATACAGATATACTTAGCATATCCCAACAGTTTGTTGGTTTAGATCTCGCCTCTTCCTCGCATCGTATTTATTTCACTTTAACTTGACGCATAGAAATGACGCCATTGAGAAGTATTGCACTCCAGTGTCCCCGTGGTGTCTCATTCCTCTCCTTCCTTACCTGTCTTGTAGGGCTGGAGGAGGTCTGTGTGGTCTGTTATACCTTGTTTTAATGATGAGAGCTGCTTCAGTGGTCCTCACTGGTCTGCTCCTGCCGCTGCTTCAGTGGTCCTCACTGGTCTGCTCCTGCCGCTGCTTCAGTGGTCCTCACTGGTCTGCTCCCGCCGCTGCTTCAATGGTCCTCACTGGTCTGCTCCTGCCACTGTGTGTGTGTGTGTGTGTGTGTGTGTGTGTGTGTGTGTGTGTGTGTGTGTATACTGTCTGGGAGGGAGTTTACACTCGTGGACCCCCGGGGATTCCTTGAACCTTCTCCATTATCATACAATTATTTGAATTTCTGTATGTTCTCCGAATTTACGCTCTAAATCTTCACTCATTCCACTACATTCTTCCACCATTCTTATACTATAAAAGTACTTCTCTCTATCTTTTTTTTTAATAAGTTTCTTACTCAAGTTCTTTGGATGTTATATCCTAACGTCTGTCTACGTCATCGGTGTGGTTTAGATAGAAATGTTGTCATCAGATCACGA